>NW_025951046.1:0-12128 GCF_021028975.2 Sphaerodactylus townsendi
GGTGCTAATGAGAAAATTATCCCACAGAAATACTGAAAGTAATAAAGTAATAAAGCAATCGATGGCAGAACAACGGAGAAATATTTTATTGATTGCATTTATATCCCACTCTACTTCCTTCTACTGTCTACTTCCCGCCGAGCTGGGATCAAGCTGGTTGCAGTGGGGAACAACAATGGCTTCGACCTAGGTCAGTACCCTTCTCAGGGAACTGAATCGAACCTATTTTACTCGTGTGCGGAATTGCCCCTGGTCAGTTTGTGGCAGAGGTAGAATTTGAACTCTGGTTCTCCCAAATTGAAGTTCAGCTCCCTAAGCTGCCCCACTGCTTCAGCCCCATGTACGACTTGTTTTTTTACCTTCAACCCTTTGCCATTCTGGCTGGGGGAACTTTCCCCACTCGGCAGCCTTTGTTTTACCACTAGGAACCAGGAATTAAAAAACGCTCCAGTCCCAGGATCACACATTCAGCAGATTTCCAAAATTTACAAATGCTTGTTTATTTAATAATTATGGTGCATGATTTTATGGTAATGAGTTTAGTTCAGATTTACATATTAGCCCTGCATTTTAATGAGCTGATTATACAAGCACGAGATACAGTAGATTTAATTTTATAAGAAGAAATGTGCAAGGAGGAAAATGGGGAGAGGGAGAGGGCATCAAGCAGACTGTTGAGCGCTGCGGGGAATTTCCCTGCCACAAATCCTAGCTTTGTAATGACATATCACAAACTATCGTCAACTTTCCAATCTGTCCTGAATACCCAAGTGTTGCCGAGAATCGCAAAACAATGCAGCTCTTGGACAGCCATTTTAATACGACTAAATATGCTAGGGAGTTTCTGGAAAGTGAGCAAGTAAGGGTGAACAGAACTGATGTGCTTAATCTAACAAATGGTCCATCTAGTCCTGTTCTACACAAGCCAAAATGTTACCCAGGAAGGTGTACAAGCATTGCATGGAAGGGTGAGTGACCCCCTATTTTGTTTCTCTTTACACTTATGCATTTTTTAGGTAAAGAAGAAGAACAGTTTGGATTTATAGCCCTCCTTTCTCTCCTGTAAGGAGACTCAAAGGGACTTACAATCTTCTTTCCCTTCCTCCCCCTACAACAAACACCCTGTGAGGTAGGTGGGGCTGAGAGAGCTCCAAAGAACTGTGACTAGCCCAAGGTCACCCAGCTGGCATGTGTTGTAGTGCACAAGCTAATCTGGTTCCCCAGATAAGACTCCACAGCTTAAGTGGCAGAACGGGGAATCAAACCCGGTTCTCCAGATTAGAGCGCACCTGTTCTTAACCACTACACCACACTGGGTCTCATAGAAGAAGAAGAAGAAGAAGAAGAAGAAGAAGAAGAAGAAGAAGAAGAAGAAGAAGAAGAAGAAGAAGAAGAAGAAGAAGAAGAAGAAGAAGAAGAGGAGGAGGAGGAGGAGGAGGAGCAGGAGGAGCAGGAGGAGCAGGAGGAGCAGGAGGAGCAGGAGGAGGAGTCGGGATTTATCGCCCACTTTTCTCAGCCATTAGGAGTCTCAAAGTGACTTACAAACTCCTTCCCTTTCTCTCCTCACAACAGACACCTTATGAGGTAGATTGGGCTGAGAGAGTTCTGAAGAACTTGTCTAGCCAAGGTCACCCAGCATGCTTCATGTGCTGGAGTGGAGAAATGAATCCAGTTCATCAGATAAGAGGAGTTCGGAGGAGTGGGGAATCAAACCTGGTTCTCCAGGGTAGAGCCCGCTGCTCCTAACCACTACACCTCACTGCCTCTCAGATTTCAGTTCCATCTCAAGGAAGACTCTTTAGGCTGGTGGAAGTCTTCAGACTTTGCTGAGCGGAACAATATACATATTTTGCTGCAGTTTTGATAGCTTAGCTGTAGATTTCATGGGAATTATGTACTGATGTTGCATCCTTTTTGATGGGCTTTGTATGTACTATGTGACTTGGCCCAGGAAGTAGTCTACACTGAGGCCATTTATGCATGTATTACTTACCTTGTGGTAGATTCTCCAACTTTGCTTCACAGTGGGGTTCTCGTTGTTTCCCTGTGGTTTTTTTTCTAACACAAGTTATCCTCCTGTGAAATGTCCCTAGCTGATCTGCTATTTTGCCCACCCACCTCCTTGTTGTTTCCATGCAACCTCTATTTGGGGAGGTTACCTGCTGCCTCTCCCCACCCCATGTTTTGCTGTCTAAGGCCTAGTATTATTTTACTAGAGCAGCCTTGTCAATTGCACTAGGTCACTACTCCAGTGATAGACCTTCACCATTCAATTAGGAAAAAAAGTCCTTCTGACTGGCCAGAAGAGTGGGAGGAACTATTGTGGTCTGGATGGGGGAAACCAGGGAGGAGCAAGAAAACCCACGGAAAACTAAACGCATGGTGATCTCCTTTGCCTTCTCTGTGAAGGGAGAGAAGCAGTTGCACTTAAGCCGCTTTCAGAAACCATGGGGATTCTCTGATCTGACAGAGGGGTGAATGCGGAAGAGGGGAAAATATGTGCGTAACTGAATATCAAACATGAAAGGAATGGATGCTTTAAGCAAAAGAAACCACAAGTTCATAAATGACCTGGGTAAGAGGAAGACAAGGGACCACTCTACACGACACAAATAAAATGTTCTGAGGTCACAAAATAAAACTTTTCCTGCAGGAATTCCTCACAGACTTGTGATCAAAACGTATGGGAAACGTTTTCTTTTTCCTCCAAATGTTTTATTCTGTAAACACTAAATTAGCAACTTCCTCCCCAACAATATTTTGAAAATGTTTCCGGCTCACTGTGCAGAGGTCAGGAAATGTTTTAATCTCCCCACCCACCCAACTGTAAAGCTGCCATTTTCGTTTTGTTGCGTCCTCCATTTTGTACCACTTGTGATTCTCTGTGCTGCCCGCCATTTGCAGAGTTTTCCCCAGGGACTCTTTGGAGATGCCTCACTGAAAATAAAAAAGTACTTATGTACTTATTTATTAATTGTTATCCGCTGTTTTATATGAGTTTTAAGAAGTTTTATTGATGATTAATAGGAGGGAACTCATGTATTGTATTGTGTATGATTTGCTCCTGCTTAATGTTCTTTGAATTGTGTTGTTCACCGCCTGGAGCCCTTCGGGGATCGGGCGGTATAGAAATTGAAGATATAAATAAATAAAATAAAAAATAAAACAATGAAATGTTGCCCATCAGTGATGCCAACAGAGGAAACATCCCTGGGAACCACTCTGCAAATGGTGGGTGGCATGGAGAATCACAAGTGGCACAAAATGGCGGGCACAACAAAATAAAAGTGACAGCTTTAAAGTTGGGCGGCAGGTGGGAAAAAGAACTGTTTCCGCCTGAAACACTTTATTTTTTGCACTATGCGGACAACCCCACCCGAAACGGTTCTTCTAAAAATGTTTCCCAAACGTTTTAAGTACTTTGTGAGGAAATGGCCAAGGTGAGCTGAACAAGCTTTTTGAAGTCCCCTTTCAACTCTTCCCGCCTCAGTGGTCGCCAGGTGGAAGTAGATTTTTCTCCCAATCTCTCGACTCAACTGTCTTTTCATTAGTATAGAATTTTCACAGGCACGAACCAACCCACAACTACCAGATAGAGTGTGATGCCCTTTAGATGTGGGAAACAAGCATCCACAACCTAAGATGTTGGCACAACAACACTAAGTTTTTACAGAAGATTTTTTTTGGAACATCAGTCATATGCTTTAAAAAACTTTTTTTAAAAGCTTATGGAAAAAACCATAAAACAGTTTGGAATAAGGAAAGGACAACAGAAAACACAACCAATTAAACCTGACTGAATTGGGGAACTGGTTTGGGGAACACCTGGAGATTTACAGGCTGGAGCCTGAGGAGGAAGAGGTTGGGGGAAGGACACATATAATGCCATAGAGTTCGTCTTCTGAAGACAAAACTGCCAATTCCTGAAGGGATATGGATCTCTGTCATTCATAGGCCTTACCTGGAGGACATTAACCCTAATCTTGGCAGGTTCCAAACAAAGGAATCCCTATTAGATCAGCCATGTCTCCCCGAAAACAAGACAGTGTCTTATATTAATTTTTGCTCCCAAAGATGTGCTATGTCTTATTTTCAGGGGATGTCTTATTTTTCCGCTCCACAGCTGCATGCTCTGGTGTTCTGTTTGACGGGCATGCTTCCAAACAAAAACTTTGCTACATCTTACTTTCCGGGGATGCTTTATATTTAGCACTCCAGGAGCAGCAGTGGCGTAGGAGGTTAAGAGCTTGTGTATCTAATCTGGAGGAACTGGGTTTGATTCCCAGCTCTGCCGCCTGAGCTGTGGAGGCTTATCTGGGGAATTCAGATCAGCCTGTACACTCCCACACACGCCAGCTGGGTGACCTTGGGCTAGTCACAGCTTCTCGGAGCTCTCTCAGCCCTGCCCACCTCACAGGGTGTTTGTTGTGAGGGGGGAAGGGCAAGGAGATTGTAAGCCCCTTTGAGTCTCCTGCAGGAGAGAAAGGGGGGATATAAATCCAAACTCTTCCTCTTCTTCTTCTTATTTTCGGGGAAACACGGTAGTTATCGCTTGCCTGATTTCCATCCATTTGAATTATCTTTTGATCCCAGCTAGTTTGTACAATGAATGTTACTTCTGTTCAAAAACCTGCCTCAGTTCTTGGGTGCTTTAAAAGGGGGGATTTGTCATAAGGAAAACACAGGTTCACTTCACATTTCTGGACATCTTAAGACTGAGCAGATGAGCTTGAAACACCTCATGTGCTACCATCAAAACAGCTCAGTCACAGAAAAAGTGGGAAAACCATTCCCGAATCTTTCCCAACCTGGATCTAGCATCCCTACCCTGCCCCAACGCTTGTCACCTCTGGGTTGAGAAATACCGGGAGACTTTAAGGGTGGAGTCAGAAGAGGGTGATGTTTGGGAAGGGGAAGGGCCACAGCAGGGTATAATGCCCTCGTTTCCAACCTCTGATGCAGCCATTTTCTCTCGCGGAACTAATCTTGGTCATCTGGAGGTCAACTACAATAGCAGGAAATCTCCAGGTGCCACCTGGAAGTTGGTAACCCTCCATCAGAGGTGGGATCCAACCAGTTCTCACCACTTCTCTAGAAGAGGTTACTAATTTTTTCTGAGTGCCGAGAAGGGGTTACTAAAGCAACCTCCCTGCCCAATAGGGACTGGAGGGGCGTGTGTGCGGCGCCGCCACTGTTTGAATCCCACCACCAGTGGTGGGATCCAAAAATTTTAGTAACAGGTTCCCATGGGGGTGGGATTCAAACTGGCCAATGGGGCTGGGCGGGGCACAACGGGGGTGTGGCCGGGCATTCCGGGGGCAGGGCATTCCTGGGAGGGGCTGTGGCAAGGACGCAGCCGCTGCGCCGGTCCTTGAGCGGGAAACGAATGCACGCAGGCGCAGGCTGTCACGCACGCCGGTGCACCTCCTGCTAGACTGCTTCAAGTTCTGCGCGCTACTGCTGAGCAGAGGGGCATAACTAAGGCAAAAATCACATGGCAAAATCACCAATTAGTAACCCCCTCTCGGCACACACAAATAATTAGTAACCTACTCTCGGGAACCTGTGAGAACCTGCTGGATCCCACCTCTGCCCACCACCATCGGAACCTGTTATTAAAATTTTTGGATCCCACCCCTGCCCTCCACCCTCCATCTGTGACCGGGGGGATGAGCCAACCCTATCAAAAACCGTTCCCCCATCCCAAGTTTCATTTCTTTTGATCTCCAAGAGTTCCTCTCTTTGCCTGAAACTGATCAAAACAATTTTTCCCCTCAAAAATTAACCCACTGCAAATATCAAAGATAACAAGGACCAAAAGGTGGAGATGGTACCGTTCCTTACACTGTGAGCATGTATTGTGTATTCATGCGCAAGGTGTACATTTTACAGGGCAGATTCGGTGCCAGGAAACTTAAAATATCGCGGGGGGAAAAAGCTATGGTTTGGGCTTCCACGGGGGACATGTAAAATCAAAATGGGGATTGTCAGGTCAAAACAACAGCAAGTTGAAATCATCCTTTGAGGAGGGGTTGTGAAGAAAAGTTCTGCTTACAGACTGCCGCTCTTTCTTTCGCTTTGTTTTTTCCCTTCTTCCTTGAGCTGTGAAGTTAACATGTTCAGATGAAGAGGGAAGTAAACGACCTCCTCTCTTTTCACCTGCCTCGCACTGCTTTTGATCTGTCTCATCCTTTACTTTCTCAGTTCCTTTCGCTGCCTGCCTTTGGCTGTTTTACCAAGCTCTGTTCGGAAAACGCTGTTATACTGAAGAACAAATAATGCTTAGATTTTCTGTGCGGGTAATGAGATTTCCTCACGTCTGTCTTCATTTGCTGCTTGGAGTCTGTGTTGCAAGATCATTTTTTTTTTAAAAGCAAAGACTAGACTGATCTCAGAGTTTGGGGAATGAAACACTCGCTTTTCTAGGCGCCCTTTGATTTGTCTTATTTTTTAAAAATAATTTTTTTTATTAATTTCTATCCATCTAAAAACACACACCAGAATAGAAAAGTATAGAAAAAACATCAAACCGTATAAAAAACGGCATAATAAAGTGGATCTTAGTGTTCAATAAAAAAAAAAATAGATGTGAGAGAAAATAATCGTACTTATTTCACCTAGCATTATGCTATTCAATTTACACCCACTGGTATCTATCAAATAAACAATTACTTATAGCCTTGACTACTAGCATATTAATAACTGACTAACCCATTCATTTAGATTCTCTGAATGTAATTTTAATCTCAAATGTTATTTTTTTAAGTAATTGATTCAGCAACATATGAAAAATACAATTCCCACTTGTCATCAAACTTATATTTTGACTGTCTGTTTACAAGATTTGTTAGTTTAGCCATTGTACTGTACTTTCTTATTTTTTTTCCCTCCCAGATTTCTGTGTTTGGACTTCTTTTGGCTTTCCAACCAGCTGAAGAAGAGACGAGGAGTTTGGATTTCTACTCTGCCTTTCTTTCCTCTAAGGAAAGGGCCTTACAAACTCCTTCCCTTCCTCTCCCCACAACAGACACCTTGTGAGGTAGATGGGGCTGAGGGAATTCAGAGAGAACATAAGAACATAAGAACTAGCCTGCTGGATCAGACCAGAGTCCATCTAGTCCAGCACTCTGCTACTCGCAGTGGCCCACCAGGTGCCTTTGGGAGCTCACCTGCAGGAGGTGAAAGCAATGGCCTTCTGCTGCTGCTCCTGAGCACCTGGTCTGAACTATGACTAGTCCAAGGTCACCCAGCAGGGTTCATGTGGAGGAATGGGGAAACAAATCCAGAAGATCAGAATCCACCACTCGTGTGGAGGAGTGGTGAATCAAATCTGGTTCTCTAGATCATGCCCCTTCCTTACAGCAAATGTATAACAGGTTGCAGTAGTGATAAAGGAACTTATTTTCCTGTTCACATGTGTTCCATGCAGGCAGCAATTGGAGGCCACGGAAACAACACATGGAGAATCTTCTTTTTTATTGCCCTGCAATGCATGTGTAGCTACGCAGGCATGCACAAATGAACCTCCACAGCCATACCAATGTCCCACGATATGACCAACTGCACCTGCGTAGCTATGCAGCTGCAAGGCACAAAACATTTTAAAAGGAAAAGGGGCCTCCCTGCTACACTACGTTGGCCACTCTTTGTTTTTCCAAGTGAACAATATTTTGTACAGTTTTGTACAGTATCCTGGAAAAATCAGATGGATCCTTAATTCAGAAGGGTGGGAGAGAAGAAGAAGAAGGGTTTGGATTTATATCCCCCTTTCTTCTCCTGTAGGAGACTCAAAGGTGCTTACAATCTCCTTGCCCTTCCCCCCTCACAACAAACACCCTGTGAGATAGGTGGGGCTGAGAGAGCTCCGAAGAACTGTGACTAGCCCAAGGTCACCCAGCTGGCATGTGTTGGAGTACACAGGCTAATCTGAATCCCCCAGATAGGCCTCCACAGCTCAGGCGGCAGAGCGGGGAATCAAACCCGGTTCCTCCAGATTAGAATGCACCAGAAGAGATCTGTCAGCATACAGGTGGAGTGAGAAGTAGGTTTCTCTCTGAATTCAGCACAGTGAGATCTTAATCAGAGTTACACCTTTCTATGTATATTGACCTCATTGGACTTCGAACGTGCCACTCAGCTTAGGATGAAACCTTGAGGGGTTTGGCACAAGTGATCTGCACGAGATTTTCTGAAGAGCGTGGATAATAATGAAAGGGAAAAACAGGAATGAAATGAGCCAGAGGTTCTTCTTGAATACTCTGTCCTCTCCTTTAGCAATCGTTTGGATAGTCTCGGGGACTAATAACCTGTTGTTGTTTGATAAAGATTAAGGCGCACAATCTGTCTTGCCTTAAGTGCGGCTGGTGATGGGTAAACTCCCTGCAGCTTGAATTGTAATTGACTTGCCAATTATGAGTAGTTTCTGCAAACACTGGGTGGAAAAAAGGGCTTTTTATCAAGCGTTCTAAATTGGCTGGCTTTTAAAAAAAAATACATGTACATTTGCACATCCCCATATAGAGTTAACAGTGCAGGTGTGGGGAAAGGCAGCATGGTAGACAATCATCGACACTGCCTTTCACATCGAATGGGTCATTCGTCCCCACAATGTCTTGCCCTATGCCAATGGTGGCGAACCTATAGCATGGGTGCCAGAGGTGGCACTCAGAGCCCTCTCTGTGGGCACACGCAAACAGAGTGCCCCCCCCCCCCCACATCTAGGCTGGCCTGGGCCGCTGGGCTCGATTATTAGCATTAAACCTAAGACCTAGTTTTGGGGAAGCAGTGTAGGTAACCCTGTTAAGCACTGTTAAACCTCACTGATTTTCATGTGAGGAACTAAACCACGATCCTTTACCTGGGAGTAAGCTCGGTTGCTGGCAATGGGGCTTGCTTCTGAGTAAACCCTCCTAGGGTTGTGATTCACTCGTTGGAAGAGTTGCACAGTTGTTTCAAAGCAAAGCCACCGACTACCACTAAGCTTACTCCTGAGTAACGCACGCCTCAGAGCCAACCACTTTTTCTAAACTAAAACCTCAGTATTCAGGTTAAATTTCCGTATTGGCACTTTGCAATAAATAAGTGGGTTTTGGGTTGCAATTTGGGCACTTGGTCTTGAAAAGGTCCACCATCACTGCCCTATGCCCTCTGTTTATCAGCATAGTTCCCCTTGTGAAGGCAAAGGAGATGTCAGCAGCTGTGGTGGCATCGTCAAGTACAAAATTGTGCTTGTGGCTACATATGTTGTTCGGATACATCCGGTCAGAATAAATCCTGAAAAATACCTTATCGATATTTTCAGGAGAAGGAGAGTTTGGATTTATCCCCCACTTTTCTCCACAGTAAAGAGGCTCAAAGCGGCTCACAGATGCCTTCCCTTCCTCTCCCCACAACAGACGCCTTATGAGGTAGGTGGCTCTGAGAGAGTTCTGAGAGAACTATGACTGGCACAAGGTCATCCAGCAGGCTTCATGTGGAGGAGTGGGGAATTGAACCCAGATCGATTCCCCACTGAAAAAAATGAAGGTAGATACAAACCGGTTTGGGGAAAAACGTGACCTTTCCAGCATGGTTTCAGCGTCCCCACTGCAGCTTCTGCCCCACAAACAATCCTTCTTCCCAGAAACGCAGCAGCAACGAAGGATTTTCCACTGAGGCAGATTGAACACGCGATCAGCCCAGGGGCTATCCTGATTGGCTGTTGCGTTGTGCTGGGGTGGGAATTTTTTCCCAAACCTCTGGATCCACGTCTGCACGAGCATGCCCAGAACTAGGTGGAAATGAAGAAACGGGCGATTAAAGCGAAGCCCTTTTCCGCACGCCTCCATGTAGTCGGATCCATGTGGATACAACATGTAGCTTTGTATTGCCTTCTGCTCAGTCAATCAGTGAAAACCACCCCCATGTTGCTTCGTATCCATGCGTATCTCTGGTCCGCGAAATAAAAAAAAAGGCTGTGCGCGCATCGCACACAGTCCACTGCGTTCTCATTAGATGGGAGGCTCCACGTCACTACCAGTGGCGGGAAAAATGAATCCGGATTCACCCCTCCAACTTCCCCACCGCTCCGGATTGCCCACATGGTTTTTTGAAAAGGTCAACTTTCTTGCAGGTTCTAAAATAACTCGTGCTGGGGGTGGGTGGGGGGGGGAGTGCCAGAAACGGGCTGAAACCTTGTTCGGCACTGGTGCAGTGGACAGTTCTGCTGGAAACCCAGATATTTTGTGTGACGAGCACGCATCTAATCGTGAGTGAGGAATCGACCCCAGTCTCCCAGATTCTAGTTCATCACTCTAACTACTATACACACTAGTATACTGGAGAGCTAGCATGATGTAGTGATTAAGAATGGCGGACATACAGGAGAGAAATCCAAACTCCTCCTCCTCCTCCTCCTCCTCCTCCTCCTCCTCTCTTCTACTTTTCTTCTCCTTCTTCTCCTACTCCTCCTCCTCCTCCTCATCCTCCTCCTCGTCCTCCTCCTCGTCCTCCTCCTCGTCCTCCTCCTCGTCGTCCTCCTTGTCCTCGTCCTCGTCCTCATCCTCGTCCTCGTCCTCGTCCTCGTCCTCGTCGTCCTCGTCCTCGTCCTCGTCCTCGTCCTCGTCCTCCTCCTCGTCCTCGTCCTCGTCCTCGTCCTCGTCCTCGTCCTCCTCCTCGTCCTCGTCCTCGTCCTCGTCCTCGTCCTCGTCCTCCTCCTCGTCCTCCTCCTCCTCCTCCTCCTCCTCCTCCTCCTCCTCCTCCTCCTCCTCCTCCTCCTCCTCCTTCTTCTTCTTCTTCTTCTTCTTCTTCTTCTTCTTCTTCTTCTTCTTCTTCTTCTTCTTCTTCTTCTTCTTCTTTTTGATATTCAGGAATATCCAGGTCCAACGTTTTAAAAATCTCAGGCATATCCCCCCATCCCCTGCCCTTTAACAGATTTCCTGAAAATGGGAAGGTAGTTGATTGCTGGCATGAGCCAAGTGCAGGGCCCAGTAAAGTGGCTGTTTTGGTTGGCTCCTTGTCCTTCCGGCCCTCCTTTTTTGAGGGTGAGGGGTCTTTTCCAGGGCCATTTCCCCTCCCAGTCTGCCCCCCTGCAAGTAGGATGCTGGGGGGCACTTTGTTCAGGAGCCGGTAGAGTTGGATCTCTTGATCCAATTAATTTGAAACTTGCAGGTTAGGGAGTGTACAGGTAGCATTAGCTTCATGCATTGTGTGTTAGGATCGCCAACTTTGGGTCAAGAAATTACTGGAGAAATGGAAATAGTCTCTGGGAAGGGCAGTGTTTGGGGTGGGGAAAGAGCTCAGCAGAGTATAATGCCGTAGAACTTGCCCTCTAAACCGACCAGTTCGTTCAGGTCAATGGATCCCTATTGTCTGGAGATCAGTGAAAATTCAAGAAGATCCCCAGACCCCACCTAGAGGTTGGCAAGCACTATCATGTGAATCCTTGCTTTTTGGCCTTTCTTTAACCTTTCACACATCCTTGCAAACATTTTCTGTTTTTAAACATGCCTCAAGTAATTGTCAATACACAGAAAGTTTCAGAAGCAATTGGCGTGTCAAATTAGCTGTTTTGCTGAACCCTGCAGACTTAGAAGAAGGTGTCTGACTGTTTAATGGAGTATAATCAATTATCAAACCGTGTTGGACCGCCGAGTTCTTAACCGTGTCTTATAGCGTCTATTGTTGCATGCATAAAAAGGCCGAAACAGTTTCTGCAGTCAGTTTGGTTTCATTAAGGCCATCGAGGGTACCCAGTCCAGTTGCTTCGTTTGATGAATGCTGGCCTTAGAGGGTGAAAGGGGCCACACGAGCTCAAGATGCATTTCACTTTTTGTTTGAATATGGGTAATGAATCAAGTAATCAAGTAATAATTTCACTGGCTCTCATCCTTCTGTTTATGCAGTCTTATCCCGTTGCTTATATAATTCTCCCTTTCCCCATTTCATCATCATAGCCCAGTGAAGTAAGTTACATTGGGAGAAACTGACTGGCCCAAGGTCACCCAGTGAACTTCATGGTGGTGGTGGTGGTGGTGGTGGTTGTTGTTGTTGTTGTTGTTATTATTATTATTATTATTTATTATTATTATTATTATTATTAGTATCATCATCATCATCATCATCATCATCATCATCATCATCATCATCAT
>NW_025951047.1:0-12124 GCF_021028975.2 Sphaerodactylus townsendi
AAGAAAGAAAGAAAGAAAGAAAGAAAGAAAGAAAGAAAGAAGAAGGAAGGTAGACAGAAAGAAAGAACAAAAGAAGAGGGAGAGAGAGAAAGAAGAAGGAAGAAAGACAAGAAAAGTCTCCTCCTGGCCAGCCTCCCTTTCCTGCTTTGCTGCCCACCTCCACTTTTTCCCTCTCTTGTTTTGTCCCAGCAAGAAGTTCTCTGTGGCTGTCACCAGATACAACTTCAAGAAGCCTCGTATAAAACTGCCAGCAGGGATGAGATAATTACAGCATAAACTGTATGAATCTTTTTTAAAAAAACGTATACACCATTTTTAATTACCCGAAGAAGGCAAACACAGCACGGCCGCATCCATCTTTAATCAGTCCACCCGCTGGCTGCAGCGTCTCCGATGGCATCAAGCGAGAAGCCCGTCACAACGCCAGACACCGAGAACGTCTCTTACATTTGGCAGCGTCGATTTGACCCTGATGGAACGAGACTCATTTGAATCTCCTGTTTCCCCTCTTGTTGTGTATTACTGTTTGTCATCAATGGCCCCCCCGACACACACCTACACTCACAAACACTGGACAGCTCTTGCATTTAATTATGAACACGTTGACCCTTTTGCTCTCGATAAAGTGGCACCCATGTTTCCATTTGAAGGCGACAGGATCAGAGGGTAACATCAGGCACTCGTCTGCTCAGACAACAGCCCGACCTGGCTGGGGAACAGATCTGAGCAGTTGCCATCTTGCTTCAAACAAAAACGTGTTGAGGTTAGAAAATCAAAGGGGAGACACTTCCCTGATAATTAAACACGCATTTTAATTATACCAATTTCTTGTGAGCAGCTAAAGCTACATCTATCTATAATTTTTTCTAAATTAGCCGTTAAATATCAATGAGCGTAAGCTTATCTCTATATATAAAAAACAAACAGTGACTTTGTTAGTCACTCCCTAACGCCGAAACGGCTGGACGGATCGCCCCCAAATTTTCACAGGACGTGCCTCCCTGTTGCGGGCAGGTAATGAGACCTTCAAATCGCCGAAAGTCCATACCTGAGCCAGGTAAAACGTCTTTTTCCTGGCGCACCAGGTCATGAAGCTGGCTATGTTTAACTGTCACCCTTAGAATGTTTGTGCAGCCTGTCTGTCTGTGGCCTGAGGGCTCGGGATGAGGGCTTGGGATGTTTGCTCAGATGGGCAGAGATGAGCAGTGAAAACAGTAAATAGGTAATACTGGTAGGTAATACGAGTGGAAGTGAAACACAAACACACTTTGCCGTGTTATATGTCAGGTGGGGTTCCCCCCCCTCACACGCAGGTAACTTTCACTCTCTGTGCCTCACCCACTGCTACCACACAACACACATCCAGCTCTTCCTCACACACCTCACTCTGCCCTCCCTCACATCCAACCACCACTCACCCACTTCCTCACCCATATTCGCCACAGCTCTCTTTTAGTAAAAGCGAGCTGGAGTTTGCCTTTTTCTTCTAAGAAAATCCCCGGGATGGGGGCGAACCAACACTACTGGATTCGCTTCTTTTGCACGTGGCCCTTTAAGAACCCAGGGAGCTGGCCTCGATCTGAGCGCCTCTCCACCCTGCCTCTGCTGCCTAACTGGGATAGCCTGCTTGCCCCAGTTCTGCCTTACCCAAGCCAGGACTGTGCGTGTCAACCACCCTCATGGACAGCGGGATTCGCACTCTGGACAGTTCTGTTGTGGAATGGGAAGGGTTACCTTATACTAAAAAAAAGACACCACCATATAACAATGTGCATTGAAAAGGGAAAGAGGGATTCCATTTGACCACCCCAAAAGGCTATGCTGCGGATCATTGGACCTGCGTGGACATCTGTGTGGGTTGCGGACTGTGATGAGAAGGACAATTGCCACAGCAACGCGTGGCCGGGCCCCGCTCGTATGGAATAAAACCAAACCAAGATCAAACCGGCTTCTAAAGACCCAGCATTCTAAGAGAGCTTCCAAAATAGGTTCACAGTAATTGCCAAAATATGAACATCTCCTTGTTTGTTAACAATATACACTATTAGGATGTTGTGGGGTTTCCGGGTTGTGAGGCCGTGTTCCAGTCGATTTCTCCTGATGATTTGCCTACATCTGCCATCTGCCAGACAACCTGGAAAACTCACAACGCAATCTAGTGATTCTGGCCGTGAAAGCCTTTGGGGCTTTCCGCACTACAGAAGGGAGCTAAGGTCGACTCAGTTCCCTTCAGTGGGGGGTGATGCCAGGCTGTCCGCACAGCAACTTACTTGGCCCCCTGGAACCGAGCTAAGTGGGCGGGATCATCTTGGTGCCTGTTTCGCTCCTCGATCGTGATTGGAGCTTGTGTTACCATGGGAAACGGGAGCGTTCTTTTTTTTTTTTACAGTTTTTACAGTTTACAGTTTACAGTTACATGCCCGCCACGACTCTCCCGTTCTGCGCATGCCACAAAAGCGGCTCCTGATTGGTTGAACAGATGAGGTGTCATTTCGATGCACTTCGAAGTGGTATCGACCTTGTTCTAGCAGAAAGGCGCAGTTCATAACTGCGACAGGGATGTCGCAGTTCGGGGGGGGGGGGAACTGAGACAAAACAACGTTGAGCTCAGTTGCAGTGCGGATACACTGAGGTGAACCTAGGTAGAAACCAGTACAACTCTGTCAGTGCGGAAAGCCCCTTTGACAACATACGGCATTTGTAGGACTATAGCGCAAAATCTTCTTGTTTGTTAACAATATGCAGCATTATTAACCTTATCTCCTGTTCATTTACTTAGGCACAATAAACTGATTTCCGTGAACCAGAATCTGATTACTGGGGGAGGCCAACGGGCCTCGCATTGTGCCCGAAATCCTTTAGGTCGAGATGCTGCCAGGAATTGGTGGTTTACCATTTTGGTGGCGCTCCTCCGTTCCAGCTTGTGACTGTCAATATCTTTCTTAAATATCCACATCATTCCGCACATGCAGAATAATACACTTTCAAACTGCTTTCAGTGCTCTTTGAAGCTGTGCGGAATGGCAGCATCCACTTGCAAACAGTTGTAAAAGTGGTTTGAAAAGAAAACATCTGGCCTCCCGTGGGTTCATAAAAAGGGGAATAGAATAGCTGAAGCCATCTATAGTTTAGTATTTTATGTATTTTAATTAAATTATATATGCAATGTTTTAAACTTTTATTCTTGTTGGAAAACTTCAGGGAGGGCAGTATATAAATGTAACAAACAAACAAACAAACAAACACATTATTGTGCATGTGCGGAAGGGGCTGGAGACTCAAAGCAGCTTACAAGCTCCTTTCCCTTCCTCTCCCCACAACAGACACCTTTGTGAAGGGGCCGAGAGAGTTCTGAGAGAACTGTGAACGGCCCAAGGTCACCCAGCAGGCTTCATAGGGAGGCTCGAGGAAATAAACCTCGTTCGCCAGATTAGAGTCCGCTGCTCTTAATTTCCAGTCCGGAAATTGGAGCATCCTGCTTCACTATATTTGCTCTGAACAAAGTCCATTAAAGTCCCCGTATTCTTTGCTTTTTTTAAAATAAAAGGCTGGAAACCTTCCCCAGTTGATAGCGAAGAGGCTGCCTTGAGCAATTGGTCTCAAGGACCTTGCTTGTGTCTAAGCATTATGTGCCCACTTCTGATAAAGCACAGGAAGTTCAAACTTTCTTTTGCAAAATGTTGCAGAAGGGCCATTTAGGAGGATCAAACAGCAGCCAATTTAAGGGCCAAAGTGTTTGGAAGCGAGCCAGCCGGCTGCCGTCAATTCAAAAGCTTTCTAGCTGCGCTCTCTTTGTTGTCGTGTTTTTGGTTTTAATGCCGTTGCAACGAGATCTGATTAGAATGGATATATTTGGACGGCAGTTTTTAAAAACCCTCCTATACTCCATGCCCTATGACGAAGAGAGACTTAAGGAGCTGGGGATGTTTAGTCTGGAGAAGCGAAAATTGGGGGAGGGGGGCATGGTAGCTATGTTTAAATATTTGAAGGGACGTCGTGTTGGTGAGGGAGCAAGCTTGTTTTCCGCTGCTCCAAAGACCAGGAGTCATGGATTCAAGGTGAAGGAAAAGAGATTCCACCTAAACATTAGAAAGAACTTCCTGACAGTCAGGGCTGTTCAACAGTGGAAGTTGTGGAGTCTCCTTTGTTGGAAGTTTTTAAAGAGAGGCTGGATCAGAGGTGGGATCCGGCAGGTTCTCACAGGTTCCCGAGAGTAGGTTACTAATTATTTGTGTGTGCTGAGAGGGGGTTACTAATGGGGGATTTTGCCACGCGATTTTTGCCTTAGTTGCGCCCCTCCTCTCAGCAGTAGCATGCAGAACTTGAAGCAGTCTAGCAGGAGGTGCGTGGCAGCCTGCGCCTGCGTGCATTCGTTTCCTGCCCAAGGACCGGCGCAGCAGCTGCGTCCTTGCCACAGCCCCGCCCAGGAATGCCCTGCCCCCGGAATGCCCGCCCCCGCCCCCGGAATGCCCGGCCACGCCCCCGTCGTGCCCCGCCCAGCCCCATTGGCGCTACGCCACAGTTTGAATCCCATCACCCTGGGAACCTGTTGCTAAAATTTTTGGATCCCACCACTGGGCTGGATGGCCATTTGTCAGGGGTGCTTTGACTGTGTGTTCCTGCATGGCAGGGGGTTGTACTTGATGGCCCTTAGGGTCTCTTCCAACTCTATGATTCTGCTCCATTGTAGGATTGTCAGCCTTCAGGTTGGGTTCTCTAGGAATTGACAATGAACTCCACACTAAAAAGATCCGTTGCCTTGGAGAACATGGCGTACACAGGGGTGCTTTCTATGGCATCTGAACCCTGTGGAGTTCTGTATCCTCCATAAATCCCACCTTTCCTAGACTCCACCTTCAGGGTTCCAGGAATTTCCCAACCCAGAATTGTCAAGGGAGGCCTCCGAGGAAAGGGGGATAAAAAAGCAAGTTAAAAGTAATAATGATGTCAGTAGATTTGGCCATCTTAATCCTCTGAGCTAGCTAATCCTCTGAGCCCTTTGGGGATAGGGCGGTATACTAAATTTAATAAATAATAATAATAATAATAATAATAGTATTATGGGAGCAAACCTACACAGGTCTACTCAGCAGTAATGCCATGTTGTTCAATGGGGCTACCAAGCGGACAGTGGTGGGATCCAAAAATTTTAATGCTGCTGGGTTCCCATGGTAGGTGGGATTCAAGAGCTGTAAAATACCAAGCGCCAATGGGGATAGGCGGGAGCACGGTGAGGCGTGACCAGGCATTCAAGGGGCAGGGCATTCCTGGGGCAGGGCTGTAGCGAGGGCGCGGCGGCGCTGCGCTGTGAATCAGCAGGTGGGAAGCAGATCGCAGCGCAGGCGCAGGCTGCCACGCACGCCGGTGCACCTCCTGTTAGGCTGCTTCAAGTTCTGCGTGCTACTGCTGAGAGGAGGGGCGCAACTAAGGCAAAAATCACACAAATAATGAGTAACATACTCTCGGGAACCTGTGAGAACCTGCTGGATCCCACCTCTGCCAGCGGAAAAGTGTCCTCAGGATTCCAGCCTGCGTATGCTTTGTGAACATTTGCCTGCTTTGCTTCTCAAAAAAATAATCAAAAGATTATTCATTTGCCAGATTGCTTCACAACATCTCCAAAGGAGGCTCCATTCACAGATTTATTTCCCCCGCCCTCCCCGGGCTCCTTTTCTGTGAATCAAGCTCTTAATAGCGCGTGAACGATGCTCTGCACATCCTTCGGTCCAAGATGCTTAATTGACTCGTTCCGTTAATGGCTGGCTTCTAGCGAGCCCACTGTCAAGAGGGAGAAAATGTTAGATGGACCCATTGCATGCCGAGAACAGGAGAGGAATCTGCTGGGAATGGGCCAGCAGTCATAGGGAAAAAAAATGGGCAACTGTAACCTCGAAAGCTTGTAGGTTAACCAGAGGCAAGAACTTGGAATGAGTTTGCAACAACAAATTTTAAAAACAAAATGGTTTACTTTCTTAACATCTAACATCAACCATCAACATTTAACATCACACTTCAAGGTCCTGTTCAGGAGTTGCATACATCTCCTCCAAAATGCATGAGCTCACCAGCTTTGAGTCCTCCACCCCTTTCTGGATCCAGCCCATTCAGAGCATAGAAGTCCACATTCTCCCCTTCAAATTCACAACTCGTGGAAACCCAGTAATTGCAATCCTACAACTTTTGAAGTCATTGATAAACAGCCAGGATTTCCCCAGAGATTCCTGTACTTGGAGGAACCACATTTGGTGGATCTCATAGCACAACATTGTCTTTCCCTTACAAGGATTTCCAACTGCTAGAAGCTTAGCTGCACTGGCAGTTTGCAAAACTCTTTACAGCAAATGTTGCGATTCAGCCAATTTGTTTGCAGAAGGGATGGAGGGTTGCAACTGGAATCCCTTCATATAACTGCCAAACAGCGTTTCAAATTCACACAGCAACATCTCTTGAACTTACATCACATAACAAAACAGTTTTAGGGGATCAAACCCAATTTGCTGCACACTTCCATTGCAAACAATTTATATTTGTAATCTCACTTCCAAGCCCCACGTTGGTTGGGCGCCAATTTGTAACCTCAGCTTGTGGGTTCTGTGGGGCAGAACTTGGAATGAGTTGGCAACAACAAATTTTAAAAGCAAAATGGTTTACTTTCTTAACATATAACATGGAACATCAACATTTCACATCACACTTCAAGGTCCTGTTCAGGTTGCCTCGTCTCCTCCAAACTACATGAGCTCTGCAGCTTTGAGTCTCCACCCCTTTCTGGGTCAACCCATTCTGAGCATGGGGGTTACACAATCACTCCCAACAGCTGAAGACTCGTATTGCATACCACCAGTGTAACCTCTATCTGTGGGTTCTGTGGGGCAGAACTTGGAATGAGTTTGCAACAACAAATTAAAAAAAATGGTTTACTTTCTTAACACATAACATCAAACATCAACATTTAACATCACACTTCAAGGTCCTGTTCAGGTTGCATTTCAACTCCTTCTAGTAACAGTCTTGTAAGGCCAAGCCCATTTTTTCTTTGCAAGTGGGTTGGCTCCTGAAGACTCCAAGGGCTTGATGAACAGGATTCAACGTGATGAAGGTTTCCAGGAGAACTCTCACCCATTACAACCACAGAAAGAAAACCCTTAACAAGGTGTTAAGGGCTTATCCAAATCAAGGTCCAAGTCTGGTAGCCTTGTCTCCTCCAAACTACATGAGCTCTGCAGCCTCTTGCTGCTTTGAGTCTCCGCCCCTTTCTGGGTCAACCCATTCTGAGCATGGGGGTTACACCAGCATTGGTGCAGAGAAGGTCTGTTGGAGCTGTGGAGATCATCACTCAAAGACGGGTTGAATTTTTCCCCCTTTTTTTCTGGACACCCAATCCTCCACTCTGCTGGAGTAGGGGGGAAGAGATCCCAAGGGCCATCAAGTCCAACCCCCTGCAATGGACCAGGACTAGGACCAAGAGTAATGGGTTGAAGGTGAAGGAAAAGAGATTCCACCTAAACAACACAAAAAGCTTCCTGACTGTCAGGGGTGTTCGACAGTGGAATTCACTGCCTCAGAGAGTGGTGGAGTCTCCTTCTTTGGAGGTTTTTAAAGAGAGGCTGGATGGCCATTTGTCAGGAGCGCTTCGCTTATGTGTTCCTGCATTGCAGGGGGTTGGACTGGATGGCCCTTGGGGGTATCTTCCAACTCTATGATTCCATGATTCTGTTATTACGTTTACATGATGAGCAGTGCAGCTTGCCCATCTAGGGCACTGGCCTGCACATCTTTTGGGAGCTTCACACACATAGAAGAAGAAGAAGAAGAAGAAGAAGAAGAAGAAGAAGAAGAAGAAGAAGAAGAAGAAGAAGAAGAAGAAGAAGAAGAAGAAGAAGAGGAGTTTGGATTTATATCCCCCCCTTTCTCTCCTGCAGGAGACTCAAAGGGGCTTACAATCTCCTTGCCCTTCCCCCCTCACAACAAACACCCTGTGAGGTAGGTGGGGCTGAGAGAGCTCCGAGAAGCTGTGACTAGCCCAAGGTCACCCAGCCGGCATGTGTGGGAGTGCACAAGCTAATCTAGTTCCTCGGATAAGCCTCCACAGCTCAGGCGGCAGAGCTGGGAATCAAACCCGGTTCCTCCAGATTAGATACACGAGCTCTTAACCTCCTACGCCACTGCTGCTGCTCATAAAGAAACAGAATGAAAACAAAGATAGGCAGAATTACCTGGAAACTTACATCTCCTTGCAGAACTTGGCAGAATTTCTGCACTCCACAACTTCTCAGCTCAAAGCCATTAATTGTATTCACCTCTGCTTCTGTGCAGTCTCTATTCCTTACAAGCTGCTTTGGATTCTCTCTAAAATGGCGCATTGTCTAGGCATTAATAAGGCCCTCAAATCTGGGAACTTAGTTTTTTTAAAAAAAATCTGTTAATGAAACCGTCTGAGCTGGAAATAACAAGAGAACACAGAACGCTTTGGCACTTGATCATTTGGCAGCAGAGCTAATGAATCTCTCAGAAGGTGTAATGGGCCTTTATTCCCCGGAGACTCTGGCAGTTATTTCTCTGTTTGAAAAATGTTAATTTTGGAATTCGGATTGAGCTATAAGGGGATTTTTGCAAATATTTCTGCTTGCGTTGGAAAGCGCATGAAGGACATTTCTGCACGGTCCAAATATCCTGGGTTGAGCAAGAGAAATATCCCAGACTGGCCCAGAGTGGGTTTCCCTGCAATATTTCCCTCATCCCGAGATTTTCAAAAATCACCAATTTGGCGATTCTTTTCAAAAATCCCAAGGTGAGCCCGCAACTGTGCAAACACCACGGGAGCAGAACCAGTTTATTTCCCCCACCCAGCTGCCTGATCTCCCTGCCCCGCCGCCCGCTCCCCTGATCTCCCCACCTGACGTTTATTCAATCTGCCACTCAAAAACAACAGCCAATCAGAACACGGGACACTGGGCATGGGCAGATACACTTGCAAAGTAAATACAAAAGACCCGGGTCGTGCGAAAGAAATTGGGGCATTTCTTCCCAGTCTTCACTGGATTCCTTCACAAAATGGGCAGCCATGCGACGGGGGAAACTGGGATAAAAGACCCGGATTGTGAGATGCCGATTGTAACCCGGTATAATTGTGCTGTGCAGAAAGGGCTGGAGTTGCCTTATATTGAATGGGGTCCTCAGTCTATCCAGGTCAGTCGTGTCCTTTCAGACTGGCCATGGCCCTCAAGCAGAGATCCACCACATCCAGAGGTGGGATCCAGGAGGTTCTCACAGGTTCCCGAGAGTAGGTTACTAATTATTTGTGTGTGCCGAGAGGGGGTTACTAACTGGTGATTTTGCTACGTGATTTTTGCCTTAGTTACGCCCCTCCTCTCAGCAGCAGTGCACAGAACTTGAAGCAGTCTAGCAGGAGGTGCACCAACTGAGCAGCCAGAAGTTCCTGCAGGATCAGGTCCTCAGGCTCAGACAGAGCATTCAGGCTGGGATCCACAGCCAGGTCCAGAGGTGGGATCCAGCAGGTTCTCACAGGTTCCCGAGAGTAGGTTACTAATTATTTGTGTGTGCCGAGAGGGGGTTACTAATTGGTGATTTTGCCATGTGATTTTGGCCTTAGTTACGCCCCTCCTCTCAGCAGTAGCGCGCAGGATTTGAAGCAGTCTAGCAGGAAGTGCACCGGCGTGCGTGGCAGCCTGCGCCTACGTGCATTCGTTTCCCGCCCAAGGACCGGCGCAGCGGATGTGCCCTTGCCACAGCCCTGCCCAGAAATGCCCCACCCCCGGAATGCCCAGCCACGCCCCCGTCGTGCCCCGCCCAGCCCCATTGGCGCTATGTCACAGTTTGAATCCCACCACCATGGGAACCTGTTACTAAAATTTTTGGATCCCACCACTGACCACATCACCCACTTCCTGATCCTGAAGCAGAGATGCTGGAAGGGAACTTCGGGCTCTCCGCATGCCACCCCTGAGCCACAGCTCCGACCTTTGGGGGAGGTTCCAGTATCTGCCTTTGGAAAAGTGGAAGCCCATTTCAAGTCAATAATTAGAACTGGCCTCGTATCCGCACGATCATCCACTACCGATATCATCTACGTGACTATTTCCTGGATGAAAATGACTCAGGACTTCCAAGAAAATATTATTGGGGAAATAGTGGCAGTTAACAGTTGCCGGGGGAAGGCAAGCACAGTTGCGAAACATGACCAACTCCTATTAACGGTCTGTTTTTGCAGGGTCCCCATGGCCGCAGGTGACCTCTGGTAGGTTTGAATGGCCCAAGTGAACATTTCCAGCATGAAGAAGGCATGGAAATAGTGGCCAATCAGAGAACTGACCACAGTAAACAAGTCTGAAAAAAAGACAAGAGCCCTCCTGACGAGCAGCGACTATTTGTGTCTTCTCCTGCTAAGGCACTATATGTTAAATCTAATAAATGAAGTGTGCAGAAGACAAAGGCATATCTAGGGAAAATGTAGCCTGGCATTCCGGGGCAGGGCATTCCTGGGTGGGGCTGGACTGTACATATGTTCATTGTTAACTTGGGAACCTGGCTTTTAAGAACAGAAGAACATAAGAACTAGCCTGCTGGATCAGACCAGAGTCCATCTAGTCCAGCTCTCTGCTACTCACAGTGGCTTTTGGAAAACCTGACAGAGTATAGCAGGGGTCTTCAAACTATGCCCCTCCAGATGGTCATAGACTACAATCCCCATGAGCCCTATCACTTGGCCATGCTGGCACGAGCTGATGGGAATTGTAGTCCATGAACATCTGGAGGGCCAAGGACAATATATACCCCACTAAAACATTCCCTTCTCACTGGACACTGTGTGTAACAGACTCTGTGTGTAACAGACTCTGAAGATGCCAGCCACAGATGCAGGTGAAACGTTAGCAACCAATCTATTCCGTGGCCGCTCAGCCCGGAAAACCCACAACCACCCGTTGAATCCGGCCACGAAAGCCTTCAACCGTGCAATAAAAAATGTAAGTCATATTACAATTTAAAAACTCAGACGGCGGCTATAATATTTTGCAGGCATGAAATTCAAAAACTAGGAGTTTCAAAAACCCAGGAAGAAAAACACGCTTCGGGCGTTCTGTCGAAATAGTTCCGAACGAGACGAGAGCTTTGGCGTGATTTGCCAAGAGCTTTCAAATAATTACCGAGCGGAGGGCAAACAGACGCTTCACACTTGATTAGCTAATCCATATTAGAGCTCCATTAAACACAGCAGCGCTTCTGTTCTATCTGAAACCCCCCCTTCCCCTTTTTAAAAAATTTCTCAAGGGTGGGGTGCGCTCGCTCATGTCATCAGTATTAATTGCTGGCAAAACAGAAACTTCTAAAAGGGAAATTGCTTTTGAAAGTCTAATCTGATTAATTAGGAGGGCTCTTTGTTTCCATTTTAAGCAAGCAGGTGGGGGCGAAAACCCCCCCGACTGCAAAGTTAATATTTATTAATCTTAATGCACGGGCTTGATAATGGCACAGGCTGGTATGGAGAGAGGTTACGGATGCCCCTTGGAAGAGCCATTCATACCTTCCAGGTAAACAGGAAGGAAAGCGGAGTTCTGTGTTAATTAAGAACGCGCCGTTCCTTCTCGGTGGGACTCGGAGACGTTGCAAATTGATATGCAGGTGAAATTGGGGGCGGACGGGAACCCTTCTGTAGTTTCAGGGCAGAACCGTATAAGTCTGTAGTAGTACAGTTAGCTTCAGGTCAAGCAGAACTTTAGCGATCAGAAAGATTTCCAGCGTATGTGATTTCGAGAGTCAACGCTCGAAAGCTGGTATCTGGCAAAGAGCGCCTTGACTCGGAAAATCCTGTAAGTCCCGGTGCTACTGGATTCAAATCTAACGGCCTCCTGTACTGAATCACGCCAGGAAACATCAGAGGGATAAGCACAGAAAAGGGATTGATGCTTTCTAGCACATATATGCGGGACACAGATTTTTGCAGGAAGAAGATTACAACCATTCTCTGAACTAGATGAAAAATTAGCTACTGGTTCCACCGAATAGGTGCGAATAGGCTGAATCCCACCACTGGGTAGAAGTAGAAGAAGAAGAAGAAGAAGAAGAAGAAGAAGAAGAAGAAGAAGAAGAAGAAGAAGAAGAAGAA
>NW_025951048.1:0-12110 GCF_021028975.2 Sphaerodactylus townsendi
GGTGGGGCTTAGAGAGCTCCGAGAAGCTGTGACTAGCCCAAGGTCACCCAGCTGGCGTGTGTGGGAGTGTACAGGCTAATCTGAATTCCCCAGATAAGCCCCCACAGATCAGGCGGCAGAGCTGGGAATCAAACCCGGTTCCTGCACAAGGCGGGTCAACCCCGTGCTCCTATATGGGAGGTAGAATTTTGTGTTTATGTCTACGTAGCTACACATGAGTGGCAGACTCTTATCTGGTGAACTGGATTTGTTTCCCCACTCCTACGTTCCTGCTGGGTGTCCTTGGCTGGTCACAGTTCTCTCTGAACTCTCTCAGCCCCACCTGCCTCACCAGGTGTCTGTTGCGGGGGAAGGAAGGGAAGGCGTTTGTAAGTCTCGTTACAGGAGAGAAGGGGGGTTCTGAGGGAGTTCTGAGAGAACTGTGACTAAGATCACGTCGAATCATACAGACCGTAAGCAGCCAAACGCTTGAGGGCAGTCCATTTAAAGAGGTTAACCTTCCTGTCCTCAAATGTCTTCAGTTAATAGGTTCTTTTTTTTGTTTTTTGCTAGGAAGGGCCCTTTGCTTTTGCCTTTCATCTCCTCTCCTCCAGTCTTTCCTGGGTATTCTGGGCAGCTGACATTTTCCCTACATGAAAGAATAAACATTTAATTTGCGCCACAGGTTTGGGAAGAAAAATGCTAATCCTGTTAGCTGGGCAACCGCCGAAATGGAACCTAATGCAAGCGCCGCTGCTCTTGCCACCTGCATGCCAACCGTGGCGCGAATAATTCAATTGGGTCACTTGATGGAGTGGGTGGAAAAAGAAATGGCAAGGCGGAGAAACTGGGGCAGGCTTGTGGGGCGGGGGGGCAGCTCTCGGATGGGGATGGAGTCTGAAAATGGTGTGGTTTGGAGATGAGTGGGATAAAAGGCCACAGAGTTGACCTTCCATTTTTCCCAGCGCCACGATCTCCATGGTCTGCAGCTCAGTCATAATCGTGGGAGATCTCGGGAGTCCCACCTGGAGGCTTCCAACCTTGGGCCTCAGTTTTTATTTATTTATAGTTCATTGAATAGTGTTTAAATTGACCCCCAGATGGTGAGTATGGAAGGGCGTCAAGTACTATTTGGAAGCAGAGGTAGGCCTCAGCACAAAGGCAGGCGGGTATAAGGAGGGGTGGCCCAGGAATCCGGTGCTTGCCCATTTTTATGATCCAATTCATAATGTATAAAGCTGCTCCTGGGACTTTAGAAGAAGAAGAGGAACAAGAGTTTGGATTTATATCTCCCCTTCTCTCCTGTAAGGAGACTCAAAGGGGCTTACGAGCTCCTTTCCCTTCCCCCTCTACAACAAACACCCTGTGAGGTGGGTGGGGCTGAGAGAGCTCCGAAGAACTGTGACTAGCCCAAGGTCAACCAGCTGGCATGTGCTGGAGAAGAAGAAGACTTTATTTACAGTCAATGACCAAAGATATTACAAATCTCCAAAATATCTACAACAAAACAAGAATGCAGATCTCTCTCCCATATTCCAGCACTATCCATCTATATATCATTAAACTTTGTAAACACACCAAACAGCATAAAAATACTAAACAAAACAAAAATATCTAAGGGGGATACCATATTCAGATCATTTTTTCATGTGCTGGAGTGCACAAGCTAATCTGGTTCAGCAGATAAGCCTCCACAGCTCAACTGGCAGAGTGGGGAATCAAACCCCGTACAGCGCACCTGCTCTTAACTACTACCCCATGCTGGCTCTCAGATGGTTGGGTTGTCTAGTGGTTATCTGTTGTAAACAAATTTATAAATCCTAATGATCTTAGTCATTACTGTCATAGTTTGTCTTGCATTACTGTAACCCTCTATATAGTGTTCGCCAGGCAGTCAACACACACAGGTTAAGCAGGGTCGGCCCTGGTTAGGTCTTGGCTGGGAGACCCCCAAGAGTCCCTGTAATCCTTCCCCAGTGCTGCATGGAATGTTGCAGACACTGAGCGGAACTGAGAGATGCTTGGGAGAACTCCCCCTGCTGGGTGGCCCCTTATCTGCGTGATACCCGTACAGTGGTCATGTGGCTGTACAGGTTACAAGACACTTTGGAGACCCCAAGGAATACCGGATTGTCATGCAGTGAAAAGCAACGGCACCTCTGTCACTCCCTGGCCTTGAAAACCCTATGGGTTCACTACAAGTCAGCTGTGACTTGATGGAGTTTACCCTGCACCCCCCACCCCACCCCACATACAAGAGCTGTGGGAGAGATAGCGAAAGCAGTCCTTTTCTCCAAGGGAACTGAGGAACATAAGAACTAGCCTGCTGGATCAGACCAGAGTCCATCTAGTCCAGCATTCTGCTACTCGCAGTGGCCCACCAGGTGCCTTTGGGAGCTCACATGCAGGATCTGAAAGCAATGGCCTTCTGCTGCTGCTGCTCCTGAGCACCTGGTCTGCTCAGGCATTTGCAATCTGAGATCAAGGAGGATCAAGATTGGTAGCCATAGATCGACTTCTCCTCCATAAATCTGTCCAAGCCCCTTTTAAAGCTATCCAGGTGAGTGGCCATCACCACCTCCTGTGGCAGCATATTCCAAACACCCATCACACGTTGCGTGAAGAAGTGTTTCCTTTTATTAGTCCTAATTCTTCCCCCCAGCATTTTCAATGGATGCCCCCTGGTTCTAGTATTGTGAGAAAGAGAGAAAAATTTCTCTCTGTCAACATTTTCTACCCCATGCATAATTGTATAGACTTCAATCTTTGCCGGAGAGAAAGGGGGGGATATAAATCCAAACTCTTCTTCTTCTTTTGGCTGCTCCTGCATGGGACTTTTGGTGGCATATAGTGCCATAGAGTGTACTTTCCAAATCAATCATGTTCTCTGGAAGAACTAATCTCTGTAGCATGGAGATCAGCTGTAATTCCGGGAGATCTTCAGGCTTCACCCGGAGCTTGGAACCCCCATCAGAGACAGAAGGAGGGGGGAGGTAGCATCCTGCCCATTCGTTTTGCAACTGGTCATGCTTGGGAAGCCCATAGGGTCGCGGCCTTTCCAGTACATATGGAAAAACCTTCAGCCCCCACCCCACCCCCGCCCCTAGCCTAAACAACTGCAAGCAAACAATTTCATATTTCATTTCCGCTGATTTCGGCAGACAACGACGGCTCGTTTTAGAACAGCTGGATGTTCCAGTGGATCACCGCGGAGCCTTCGGACCGCCAACGTGAGTTGGCAAAAGAGAGTCGTCGAGGGGGCCCTCTTTGCAGCTGCACAATCTATAAATAAGCATGTTCTCCAAGCCCCCGGCCGCTGGGAATACCTGCCGAAGAAGGTCAAGCGAGAGTCTTTCCAGGCGATACGGAACATTGTTGCAAAGAGATAACCAGGCGTGAACACTTCGCCTTGGCCATTCTCAGCTGCCCAGCTGTCCCCTGAAAGTCAGGCATATTTAGGACCGTTCAGGTGGGAGGTCCTCCCTTCATGTGGTTACAAGCAGAGGCTCAGAACCGGTCAAGAGAAGTTTTGGGCATCTTCAAACTGAAAGGTCTCTCCTACTCACACTTCCTGGTCTGGAGACAGGACCTCCTCTGTGGTGGCCTCCATTTTGATTTTAGAACTTCCTTTTCTGGAAGGCTTCTTTCGTGCCACCTAGACCAGAATAAACAGAAATACACACCCGGCTTTGCAAACCTTGAAATACCAAAGTGCAAATGTTTAATAATGTGAAAAATATGAAAAATATTACCCCAAAACATGAAAATATCATGAAATAACATGAAAATACCAGGAGAACTGGATAAACCATTATCTTGGACTATGTAATTGTTATGTTTACTTCATTCCTCTCTGTAGCAACAAGTTTGTTAGGTTTCATAATACAGCAAACTAGAGCTATTGCCATTAGATATGCTGTGAGAGAGGTATCAACTGTGTAAGATTGTCGAAGGCATCCATGGCTGGAATCACTGGGGTGCTGTGTGGTTTCCGGGCTGTATGGCCGTGTTCTAGTAGCATTCTCTCCTGACGTTTCGCCTGCATCTGTGGCTGGCATCTTCAGAGGAGTTTCTCAGTCAGGATATATGCCAAAGTCACGAAGTCAAGCAGCCCAGTTTCCAATTGTGGGGTCACATTCAAAACTGGAGTGAAAAAAAAACTGGGAAAAAACTCAGATACCTGAAGATATTTATTTTTTATTTTATTTATACTTTTCATTTATATACTGCCAATCTCCTAGAGGACTCGAGGCGGATTTGCAATCAATATATGTTAAAAACAGATAAAAACAGTACAAAATGGCAAGTTACAGAATCAGAGGTGTATCTAGGCAAACTGGAGCCCGGGGACAAAACCTGAGCTTGGCGCCCACCCCCCCCCCCCTGGCCTGACCCGGCCTAGGCGGCCAGCCTCCTTCACGACGACCAAACAATGATTTTTTGCACCAGCTCACAAAACACCCCCCACCCCCAACAAAACATACATAGCTCTCTCCCCACTACTTTCCTAATTGTGTCCTCACACCAACCCTGTGAGGTAGGCTGCTAGCCTGAGAAACAGCTCCAAACCAGTGCAAGGGGAATTAACTTTTAAGCATGTAAATCTCTCACAAGTCACCCCCCATCTGGGAGCCCAGTGGGATTTCTCCCCCGCCCCCTGGACACTCCAGGCCACTGTACAGAGTGGGCGGGGCTACGACAGGCACTGGGAGCAGTCGGCTGCTTCAGTGCCTGCTTGCTAGGGCTTGCTCAGTCACTGGCTGTGTAGGAGGATGTTTTGGCGCCCCCCACGTGACCTCAATCGATACGCCCGGGGACAAGGGGTACCCCATGTCCCTAGACAAGTACGCCAGTGTACAGAATATAAATGCTAAAACTACAATAAAAACAAGCCGGGGGGGGGGGGATCAGGGGGCAGGCATCTTTGTCTAATTTAAGGTGACAGATGAAACTTCCAGGTAAGCACTGTCACTCTGACTGGTTGTATTCTTCCATCCCTAATGAACAATCTGCAGAAGAGGCTGTATTTGCCTTCTAAAGGTGGTGGCTGTTTCCCCTGTTTCAGAAGAAGAATTTGGATTTGCACCCTGCTTTTCTCAACTGGAAGGAGTCTCAAAGCGGCTTACAAACTCCATCCCACAACAGGCACCTTGTGAGGTAGGTGGGGCTGAGAGAGTTCCGATGAACTGTGACTAGCCCAAGGTCACCCAGCAGGCTTCTCGTGGAGGAATAAGAAGTGTTTGGATTTATACCCCCCCTTTCTCAACTGTAAGGAATTTCAAAGCAGCTTACAAACTCCTTTCCCTTCCAGTGGCGTAGGAGGTTAAGAGCTCCTGTATCTAATCTGGAGGAACCGGGTTTGATTCCCCGCTCTGCCGCCTGAGCTGTGGAGGCTTATCTGGGGAATTCAGATTAGCCTGTGCACTCTCACACACGCTAGCTGGGTGACCTTGGGCTAGTCACAGCTTCTTGGAGCTCTCTCAGCCCCACCTACCTCACAGGGTGTTTGTTGCGAGGGGGGAAGGGCAAGGAGATTGTCAGCCCCTTTGAGTCTCCTGCAGGAGAGAAAGGGGGGATATAAATCCAAACTCTTCTTCTTCCTCTCCCTGCAGCAGACACCTCATGAGGTAGGTGGGGCTGAGAGAGTTCTGAGAGAACTGAAACTGGCCCAAGGTAACCTGGCAGGCTTCGTGTGGAGGAGCAAAATACAAATAATTGTCGTCCTCCTCCTCCTCCTCCTCCTCCTCTTGTCAACAGTAACGGCAGAGGTCAGTTTTGAGCTGCTCCCCCTTCTCTGAGTGATGTCGCTGCCCTGAGGGACATTGCAGAGGGACCATTTGTCCTCCACGCACATCACCAACTTCAGCCACAGTCCCCGGAGCATCCAGTGAGAGATCCCAAGACCGTCAATCAAATGGAAGAACTCCAAGGACGCTTCCAGCTCTCGGGCTTTCTGGCAGACTGGGGCAAGGTAGGGAGGCTCTCCAGAGTCCTTTCCTGCTCCCTTGAAAATTTGCTTTGCGTCCGGGATCTCATTTGCAAGAAGTTGCCGAGCGGCCAGGTGGCGGCTGCATCAGTCCATAGCCCTGGGTGGCCGTTCTAGCTGTCTGTCACCTGACACTAGTTCCTCATCATCGGGCCGGCCTGCGCTGACCCAAACAGCAAAAAAAAATTGTATCCAATCTTGTTCACAGCTTGTTAGTGTCTCCCTGCAGAGAGATAAGGCTGTCAAAAGCCCAGACCTTCATAATGAAACTACCCTCTTCTGTGTTTTCTTGGCCAAGGGGTTGCATGGCTCACGGGAGTCAGTGCAGATGCTGGAGTGAGGAAGGCCTACTTCACACTATCCTTTCATTTATGGGGGAAAGAAACCCTCCTCTCTCAGAGGGTTTGACCTTTGACCTTCCCAGTTGTCCCACCTGCTCACGGACGAACTTCCTAGGCCTCTGGGTGAGGCTCGAATTGTAATGAAGGCCAACAACCAGCTAAAGATCTGGCAGCTGTGAAATCTACAACAAACAACAATAGCAAAACAACAACAAAACAACGACGACGACGACGACGACGACGACGACGACGACGACGATGATGATGATGATGATAATAATAATAATAATAATAAAAGGCCTGGTTGCAATAGATCCCTCTTGATAGCAGAGGTGCTTTTTTTCCACACTGGTGGAAGGAGGTTTTCTCTGACACAAGACGAGATCTACTGTCAGAGGAGATTCTTTCTATAATGTCCTTTTTATGTTTTACTGCCAACATGAGTAAAGGGAACGTCCGTATTCGGAAGCAGTCGGCCTGTCAATTCCAGCGCCAGAGCTCTTTTGAGGTTCTTGTCAGGGAAAGGTCTTAACCTCCATGCCCTGTTGTTGGACCTCCAGAGGTCTCTGTGTGAGGTGGGATGCTGGACTAGATGGACCCTCCCTGGTCTGATCCAGCAGGGCTCTTCTGAGGTTCTTATCAGGAGAAGGCTTCAGCATCTATGCCCTGTTGTTGGCCCTCCAGAAGGGTTGGCTGGCCACTGTGTGAGACGGGATGCTGGACTAGGTGGACCTTCCCTGGTCTGATCTGACAGATCTCTTCTGAGGTTCTTAGCAGGAGAAGGCCTCAGCCTCTATGCCCTGTTGGTGGACCTCCAGAGGAACTGGTTGATCTCTGTGAGATGGGATGCTGGACTAGATGGACCCTCCCTGGTCTGATCCAACAGGGCACTTCTGAGGTTCTTAGCAGGAGAAGGCCTCAGCCTCTATGCCCTGTTGGTGGACCTCCAAAGGACCTGGTTGGCCACCGTGTGAGACAGGATGCTGGACTAGGTGGACCTTCCCTGGTCTGATCCAACAGGGCTCTTCTGAGGTTCTTAAAGCACCTCTACTAATGAAATAAATCCCCAGGTCATCCCAATATTCTTAGAGCACACTGCAAAGTTATTCTACATCCCTTCCTCTGAAACCAAAGCAGCCTGAAAGGGGGGTTAACACCTTTGGATATTTCATATTCTAACCCATTGGTCCTCAAGTGGGCATTTTTGGAAATCTGACCCAGGAGGTGGAGACAAGGATAAAAGATTTTATAAATAAAATGATTGTAGCCGTAGGGTCCATTTGATCCAGCATCCCATCTGACACAGTGGCCAACCAGTTCCTCTGGAGGTCCAACAACAAGGCATAGAGCAGTGGTGGCGAACCTTTTGCACTCCAGATGTTATGGACTACAATTCCCATCAGCCCCTACAATTGGCCATGCTGGCAGAGGCTGATGGGAATTGTAGTCCATAACATCTGGAGTGCCAAAGGTTCGCCACCACGGGCATAGAGGGTGAGGCCTTCCATTGATAAGAACCTCAGAAGAGCCCTGTTTATCAGACCAGGAAGCAGAGGTAGGATCCAGCAGGTTCTCACCAGTTCCCGAGAGTGGGTTACTAATTATTTGTGTGTGCCGAGAGGGGGTTCCTAATTGGGTCTGCTTTTCCGTTAGAAATTCCATTAGGTCAAAAAATCATGAAGTCCTGTTGTTTCCCATGTGGCTGGTTAGCGAAGGGAGAAAACGGGATAATTCTCCCTGTTGGGCTGTTTTCAAAACATGTTTTAGAAATATGGTAAAGTTCCTTGTTTAAGGAAAGTATCCTTCTTTTGATTTCTAGAAACAAAATTAAGTATGTGAAAGTATTAAGTATTTGACAGGCAGTCAATTAGAGGAGAAGTAGTTGTTTCTGTGGGCAGTAGACAATAGGACTTGCTATGATGAATTTAAATTATGGACAGAAAGATACCAGCTGGAAATTAGGAACTTTTTTTTACAGTAAGAGTTTTTTACAGTAGCAGAGAAATTATTAATGCCCCGCCCTCAGAATGCCCGGCCACGCCCCCGTCGTGCCCCGCCCAGCCCTATTGGCGCTACGTCACTGTTTGAATCCCGCCACCATGGGAACCTGTTACTAAAATTTTTGGATCCCACCACTGCCAGGGAGGATCCACCTAGTCCAGCATCCGGTTTCTCACAATGGCCAACCAACCCTTTCAGGCGGCTTGAAAAGTCTTCCCAGAAATTGAGGCCTGCAGCTACCATCATTTTTTTTAAAGAAAATCTTTTTAGATGTTCTTGCTTAGATAAATCACCCACTCCTTGGGCAGAGACAGGCACGAGAAGGAAGATGTGTGGGGCTGAAGTGATTCATCGCTTTCTGGGAAATATGTAGGGCTACGTCCACTCTAACAGCACAATCCTTCAAACCGGACAGCTTGAATACAGTTGGTTTCAGAGGAAGAGATGCAGAATAACTTTGCAGTGTGCTCTAAGAATCTTAGCCGCTTGGAGGAGGAGGAGGAGGAGGAAGAAGAAGAAGAAGAAGAAGAAGAAGAAGAAGAAGAAGAAGAAGAAGAACAACAACAACAACAACAACAACAACAACAACAACAACAACAACAACAACAACAGGAGGAGGAGGAGGAGGAGGAGGAGGAGTTTGGATTTATATCCCCCCTTTCTCTCCTGCAGGAGACTCGAAGGGGCTTACAATCTCCTTGCCCTTCTCCCCTCCCAACAAACACCCTGTGAGGTAGGTGGGGCTTAGAGAGCTCCGAGAAGCTGTGACTAGCCCAAGGTCACCCAGCTGGCGTGTGTGGGAGTGTACAGGCTAATCTGAATTCCCCAGATAAGCCCCCACAGATCAGGCGGCAGAGCTGGGAATCAAACCCGGTTCCTGCACAAGGCGGGTCAACCCCGTGCTCCTATATGGGAGGTAGAATTTTGTGTTTATGTCTACGTAGCTACACATGAGTGGCGGACTCTTATCTGGTGAACTGGATTTGTTTCCCCACTCCTACGTTCCTGCTGGGTGTCCTTGGCTGGTCACAGTTCTCTCTGAACTCTCTCAGCCCCACCTGCCTCACCAGGTGTCTGTTGCGGGGGAAGGAAGGGAAGGCGTTTGTAAGTCTCGTTACAGGAGAGAAGGGGGGTTCTGAGGGAGTTCTGAGAGAACTGTGACTAAGATCACGTCGAATCATACAGACCGTAAGCAGCCAAACGCTTGAGGGCAGTCCATTTAAAGAGGTTAACCTTCCTGTCCTCAAATGTCTTCAGTTAATAGGTTCTTTTTTTTGTTTTTTGCTAGGAAGGGCCCTTTGCTTTTGCCTTTCATCTCCTCTCCTCCAGTCTTTCCTGGGTATTCTGGGCAGCTGACATTTTCCCTACATGAAAGAATAAACATTTAATTTGCGCCACAGGTTTGGGAAGAAAAATGCTAATCCTGTTAGCTGGGCAACCGCCGAAATGGAACCTAATGCAAGCGCCGCTGCTCTTGCCACCTGCATGCCAACCGTGGCGCGAATAATTCAATTGGGTCACTTGATGGAGTGGGTGGAAAAAGAAATGGCAAGGCGGAGAAACTGGGGCAGGCTTGTGGGGCGGGGGGGCAGCTCTCGGATGGGGATGGAGTCTGAAAATGGTGTGGTTTGGAGATGAGTGGGATAAAAGGCCACAGAGTTGACCTTCCATTTTTCCCAGCGCCACGATCTCCATGGTCTGCAGCTCAGTCATAATCGTGGGAGATCTCGGGAGTCCCACCTGGAGGCTTCCAACCTTGGGCCTCAGTTTTTATTTATTTATAGTTCATTGAATAGTGTTTAAATTGACCCCCAGATGGTGAGTATGGAAGGGCGTCAAGTACTATTTGGAAGCAGAGGTAGGCCTCAGCACAAAGGCAGGCGGGTATAAGGAGGGGTGGCCCAGGAATCCGGTGCTTGCCCATTTTTATGATCCAATTCATAATGTATAAAGCTGCTCCTGGGACTTTAGAAGAAGAAGAGGAACAAGAGTTTGGATTTATATCTCCCCTTCTCTCCTGTAAGGAGACTCAAAGGGGCTTACGAGCTCCTTTCCCTTCCCCCTCTACAACAAACACCCTGTAAGGTGGGTGGGGCTGAGAGAGCTCCGAAGAACTGTGACTAGCCCAAGGTCAACCAGCTGGCATGTGCTGGAGAAGAAGAAGACTTTATTTACAGTCAATGACCAAAGATATTACAAATCTCCAAAATATCTACAACAAAACAAGAATGCAGATCTCTCTCCCATATTCCAGCACTATCCATCTATATATCATTAAACTTTGTAAACACACCAAACAGCATAAAAATACTAAACAAAACAAAAATATCTAAGGGGGATACCATATTCAGATCATTTTTTCATGTGCTGGAGTGCACAAGCTAATCTGGTTCAGCAGATAAGCCTCCACAGCTCAACTGGCAGAGTGGGGAATCAAACCCCGTACAGCGCACCTGCTCTTAACTACTACCCCATGCTGGCTCTCAGATGGTTGGGTTGTCTAGTGGTTATCTGTTGTAAACAAATTTATAAATCCTAATGATCTTAGTCATTACTGTCATAGTTTGTCTTGCATTACTGTAACCCTCTATATAGTGTTCGCCAGGCAGTCAACACACACAGGTTAAGCAGGGTCGGCCCTGGTTAGGTCTTGGCTGGGAGACCCCCAAGAGTCCCTGTAATCCTTCCCCAGTGCTGCATGGAATGTTGCAGACACTGAGCGGAACTGAGAGATGCTTGGGAGAACTCCCCCTGCTGGGTGGCCCCTTATCTGCGTGATACCCGTACAGTGGTCATGTGGCTGTACAGGTTACAAGACACTTTGGAGACCCCAAGGAATACCGGATTGTCATGCAGTGAAAAGCAACGGCACCTCTGTCACTCCCTGGCCTTGAAAACCCTATGGGTTCACTACAAGTCAGCTGTGACTTGATGGAGTTTACCCTGCACCCCCCACCCCACCCCACATACAAGAGCTGTGGGAGAGATAGCGAAAGCAGTCCTTTTCTCCAAGGGAACTGAGGAACATAAGAACTAGCCTGCTGGATCAGACCAGAGTCCATCTAGTCCAGCATTCTGCTACTCGCAGTGGCCCACCAGGTGCCTTTGGGAGCTCACATGCAGGATCTGAAAGCAATGGCCTTCTGCTGCTGCTGCTCCTGAGCACCTGGTCTGCTAAGGCATTTGCAATCTCAGATCAAGGAGGATCAAGATTGGTAGCCATAGATCGACTTCTCCTCCATCAATCTGTCCAAGCCCCTTTTAAAGCTATCCAGGTGAGTGGCCATCACCGCCTCCTGTGGCAGCATATTCCAAACACCAATCACACGTTGCGTGAAGAAGTGTTTCCGTTTATTAGTCCTAATTCTTCCCCCCAGCATTTTCAATGGATGCCCCCTGGTTCTAGTATTGTGAGAAAGAGAGAAAAATTTCTCTCTGTCAACATTTTCTACCCCATGCATAATTGTATAGACTTCAATCTTTGCCGGAGAGAAAGGGGGGGATATAAATCCAAACTCTTCTTCTTCTTTTGGCTGCTCCTGCATGGGACTTTTGGTGGCATATAGTGCCATAGAGTGTACTTTCCAAATCAATCATGTTCTCTGGAAGAACTAATCTCTGTAGCATGGAGATCAGCTGTAATTCCGGGAGATCTTCAGGCTTCACCCGGAGCTTGGAACCCCCATCAGAGACAGAAGGAGGGGGGAGGTAGCATCCTGCCCATTCGTTTTGCAACTGGTCATGCTTGGGAAGCCCATAGGGTCGCGGCCTTTCCAGTACATATGGAAAAACCTTCAGCCCCC
>NW_025951049.1:0-12109 GCF_021028975.2 Sphaerodactylus townsendi
TTGATGAAGGATGTGAAGGCACCGCTTGCAATTGTCTGTGATGGGAAACTTTTTTTGTGGAGAACTTGTTTTATGGAGATACTTCGACTGCCTGTTCAATCTCACCTTTGTGAAATTCAGGAAATCCATGGCTACTGAGCAATCGCCTTAACCCTCTTGTCAACTGCTAATATCAGCAAGAAGATCCACCCACCCTTCAAGAAGAAGAAAAGGGTAGAAGATGGAGATGGGCGGGTGGGGAAGAAATAAACAGTCGCCTCAGCAGCAGCTGCTAGTTTTAGTACTAGCCCTCATTAGGGCAGGTGGAATGGCCAAACTATGCAAATAAAGAGAAATAAACATTTGAGATTGCTAAAATGGAACAAGGGGGGGATAACCCAAACACAATAATCTCAATAACTTATAACAAAGTTTGGAACAACAACTGCTATCCTCAGGTTATCCACTCACACCCTTACTCAGTCTTGTGCCTCGCTAATGTAAACTTTGTGACATTGCGACCATACTCTTTCTTCACACAGTCCGTGATGGTGTCCATGGCTCTCACAACAGCCTGCAGAGACAAAACAGGAGCATAATCTCCTCATGGGGAGCAGGAAATGTTGGCATAGAGGTTGCTTGTGTGGTACATCTTCTCAGAGACAAGCCAAAGACCACCCCAGTCCTCCAAGTGGCTATGATGCTTATGTTGTGTCTGTGTAGCTTCAAAGATATCTCATTGAAACAAAACAAAACAATCACTGCAGCACCATAAAATGCTGGGCAGGAAACTGAAACTGATGAGAGCTGTAACAGTCAGGCAGGAACAATAAGACATCTCTCTTATCCTCTTCTCCTCCAATTATTACCATCTCCTTGTTACAATCAACTGAAAGAAAGCAAATTTCATAGTTTATAAGGTTGGCTATAACCTATAGCTAGATAGTAAAAAGCACTCAGAAAAGAAAAAAAGAAAAGAAAAAGAAAAGAAAGAAAAGAAAAGAAAAGAAAAGAAAAGAGATAGGAAGGAAGGAAGGAAGGAAGAAAAAAGAACCAAGAACCAAAAGCGAATTTGGGATGTTTGAATCAAATGGAAATGGGCACTCTTTCTAGTTTATTTTAAATTTTCATTTTGGATTATTTCACTGATGTGATTTTACTGCATTCTCATTTTGGGTAATCAACTCGTTGGCCTTATTTGTTTTATATTTTTAAAATTACTTGTTAGCCACCATTCTCCCTGGTGGAACCCTCAAGGCAGTTTTCAACAACAATAATAAAACATCATAAAAACAATCGAAGTAAATTATCAAGGGTAAGGTGCTGAAGTTATGGGGAAGCAGTAAAACCCTGCATCAACGCTCTGTGCCCACTGCACCATGCAAAGCGTCAGTGGACACCAGTATTAGCCACTTACCTCCGCACTGGGATGCCATACAGCAGCCAAACCTGGAAAGCTGGCTCCTGCGGCAGCAGGCCTCCACCGCGAATTGTCGCGCAGCCAGCATCATGCTGATAAGCATTCCAAGGCCATTCCCAGAAGCGGAGTCAATGTTAATCAAATCCCAGTGTTCTTTCAGGCTGGGAACACTCCCTCCCAGCAATGCAGACATATGCCACTGAGGGCAGTTCTGACAGAAAAGGAATGTAAAGAGTTAACCCTGAGCTCCACCTGATTGGCTGGCTGGAACTTCAGCTGTCTAGAAAGGACAGAGGGTGTGTTCATACGCCAGAAAGGGACAGAAGAGACCAGAGAGAAAGAGTTCTCATAGCAGAGAGAATGAGAACTTTGCTTCATAAAAGACTAGATAACTCGTTTCTGGTGAAGGACTGGGAAAGCCAGTGGTGGGAAACCTGAGCCTTAATCCAAACAAAAATATAATCACAGAAACAATAAAACACATGGAGGGCTTGGTTATAGATATTTGCAGAGAAAAACACTCTGTGATTTGTTTCATAGAGTCTCTGAGAGTGTGTGTTATACAATAGGCAGAGTCAGGAGTGGGATCCTGGTGGGATACCCCAGAGCACTGGCGTAATGCCCATTGGGCAAGGTGGGCAGCTGCCCAGGGCATCACCTTGTGGGGGGGCATCAAAATGCTGGGTTCGTTTTTGGGTATTTTAGTGGTTTTCCATTTTTGGCCTGCAGGGGGCGCAGTTTTTAGGCTAGCGGCACCAAAATCTCAACGTATCATTAGGAGACTGTCCTTATGCTACCTCCCAAGTTTGGTGAGGTTTGGTTCAGGGAGTCCAAAGTTATGGACTCCCAAAGGGGGTGCCCCTATCCCCCATTGTTTCCAATGGGAGCTAATAGGAGATGGGGGCTACAGTTTTGAGGATCCATAACTTTGGCTCCCCTGAACCAAACTGCACCAAACTTGGGGGGTATCATTAGGGCAGTCTCCTGATGAGACCCTGAAAGTTTTGAGACTGTGCCTTCAGAAATATGCCCCCCACAGCCTGCAACCCCCATTGACAGCAATGCAGAAAACTCAATGCAGAACAAAGATTCTTGGGCAAATTTCTAGGATGTTCCTGCATGTTACGGCCTTAACAGGGGTAAGGATTTTATTAAAGGGATTCTCCACCAGCTGCTAAAAAGTGTAACAGCACACATATAGTTTTTAAAAGTGGCAAAGGGGAATGAACTCACATTGGCAGCGAGAGGGGCCGAGAGGAGATCTTTTAGACTGTGTCTACGGGGAAGGAATTCTAGCAATGGATATTCCACAGAGAAGCAAGAGTCCAAATTTATTTATTTTATTTATTTTTATTTATTTTTTAAACTTTTATACCGCCCCATCCTCTAGGGGCTCTGGGCGGTGAAATTGAGTTTAAATGTTTATATAAATTTGTTTAAAAATACACACACACAGCAAGACACAAGGGCACATACATTCAAGTTCCTGAGATATAAAAAAGGTTTTAAAAGATAGATTGGAGATAGAAATGGAGGGGGGTTTTCAGGGAAATACTTTACCTAAGTTCAGCTGAAGAAGATCTTGTAGAAAGCAAGGATTTCAAATGACCAGCATCTGAATCCAAGCGAAGGACGATATCGTGTCTCAAACTGACCAGACCAAGAGAGGTACAGGCTTGTAATGAGCACATGTGTTGGGGTGAACTGACCTCTTATACTCTTTTGCCCAGGAAGAGGCGGGAACTAGTGAGTTTTCCTTTTTTTTTCTAAATTCTCTGGAATTTCCCATGCTGGGCTTGGGGGGTGCTTAGGTAATTAATCAGCTCTTCTATTGTTCTACACCTTGGGACAATGGGAGTCAATTGGTCCTAGATTAAGTCAGGAAGCACAGAATGGCTTTATGCAAAGTAACTCTGATTTTGGGCTGAGACATTAGACCGGGGAAAGGTGGGTGCTTAAGGAAAATTCATAACAATGGGAAGAGGAGATGCAGAGAAGCAACCATCTGTTGATGACTTGGTTTCTAGAAGAGATAGGGAAATGACAGTACCTGATAGCCTTTGTTAACAGTATCTTTGCAAGGTGAGGTAATCAAGCATTCTAGTGACTCAAATGAGGCCTCCAAGTTATGCTGGAGTAACTCATGATCTTAGCTTTTGTTAAAGTAGTTTTGACCTTTTGACATGCTGCTACCTACAACCCATAGGAGTGCTTTTGGCAACTAGCTTTTGCCAATATGATTTTAAAGCAGAAATATATATAAATAATATTCCGGGGGTCCTTTGGGTCGTTACATGCAGGAGGTGCATTTTTGGATGTATCGGCACCAAAATTTCAGGGTATCATCTGGAGATGATGGCACCCCCCAAGCTTGGTGCAGTTTGGTTCAGGGGGGCCAAAGTTATGGACCCTCAAAACTGCAGCCCCCATCTCCTATTAGCTCTCATTGGAAACAATGAGGGATGGGGCACCCCCTTTGGGAGTCCATAACTTTGGACTCCTTGAACCAAACCTCACCAAACTTGGGGAGTAGCATAAGGACAGTCTCCTGATGACATGCTGAAATTTTGGTGCTGATATGTCTAAAAATGCACCCCCTGCAGGCACCAATGTCCTGGTGCAAAAAATGTTTGGTCATGGTGGAGTGGCCGACAATGGGGGGTGGGGGTGGGGCATCCAACTCAGGTTTTGCCCAGGGCTACAGTTTTCCCAGGGCTGCCTCGTTATGCCCCTGCCCCAGAGCCTGCTCTGTGAAGCCCAGCGTGCCTCTTCTTTTGTGGAAGGAGTAGGATATCTATTTGGATCTGCAAAAGGAAGATTTCCCTGAACAAAGTGGTTTAGGGAGCAGCAGTGGCGTAGTGGTTAAGAGCAGGTGCATTCTAATATGGAGGAACCAGGTTTGATTCCCCGCTCTGCTGCTTGAGCTGTGAAGGCCTATCTGGGGAATACAGATTAGCCTGTGCATTCCAACACATGGCAGCTGGGTGACCTCCACATGAAGCCTGCTGGGTGACCTCAGGCGAGTCACAGTTCTTCGGAGCTCTCTCAGCCCCACCAACCTCACAGGGTATTTCTTATGAGGGGGAAGGGAAAGAAGATTGTCAGCCCCTTAGAGTCTCCTTGCAGGAGAGAAAGGGGGATATAAATCCAACTCTTCTCTTCCAACTCTTCTTCTTAGTGAAGGAAATTTTATAAAAATTGAGTCAAAAACCTGTTTGTAACAACAAAGGTATTTAGAACTGTCGGTAACAACTAAAGATTATTCAAAGTATTTCTGCCTCGGGGGGGAGGGGGAGCTTAACTTATATTCTCTGAAACTTATATTCTTGTAAATCTGTAAATAAGTGTTCCATCTTTATTAACTGGTTAACAAGTCTCATGGAGTCTTTTAAAGAGTGTCCAATCCAGCCAGTGGTGGGATCCAAAAATTTTAGTAACAGGTTCCCATGGTGGTGGGATTCAAACAGTGGTGTAGCGCCAATGGGGCTGGGCGGGGCATGATGGGGGTGTGGCCAGGAATTCCGGGGGCGGGGCATTAATAATTTCTCTGTTACTGTAAAAAAACTCTTACTGTAAAAAACAGTTCCTAATTTCCAGCTGGTATCTTTCTGTCCATAATTTAAACTCATTATAGCAAGTCCTATCGTCTACTGCCAACAGAAACAACTACTTCTCCTCTAATTGACTGCCTGTCAAATCCTTAATACTTTCAAATACTTAATTTTGTTTCTAGAAATCAAAAGACGGATACTTTCCTTAAACAAGGAACTTGACCATATTTCTAAAACATGTTTTTAAAACAGCCCAACAAGGAGAATTATCCCGTTTTCTATCTTCGCTAACCCGCCACATAGGAAACAACAGGACTTTATGCCAACTGTGAAATCATGAGTGGTCACTACAGTGTAGTGAAGATTCACCATCACTGCTGTTTGTTAACTATATTCTGAAGGGCTAATACATGCAATACTCAAAATAATTTGCACTTTAGATTAAGACACAAATTCATTAAAACATGGATCCAACGGACCATTCCTACTGCATAGTCATATTCAAAACCTAGATATCAAGGCTACTGCCAGGATACACAGGTCATGACTTTTTAAAAAATTGAGGAAGCATTAGTAGTTAGTACCTTTAACCTTTCACTTATACAAAATGTTTTGTAATCCTTTAGCCCCATAAATACCTAAAATCAGTCATTAACACTCCCTTTTTATTCCTGGGTGACCTTGGGCTAGTCACAGCTTTCAGACCCACCCACCTCACAGGGTGTTTGTTGTGAGGGGGGAATGGCAAGGAGATTGTAAACCCCTTTGAGTCTCCTGCAGGAGAGAAAGAGGGGATATAAATCCAAACTCTTCTTCTTCTTCTGTTTAAAGTAAAAAATAAACCAGAACATCATCCATTGTGAACTAGAATTCGTAATCCATTCTGTATATTCTGCAAATATTTCACATTAATTAATCCAGGATTAGAGACACAGATTAGCATAACATTCTCACATACAGGAATACAGACCTTTTAAGTGGCCACGCACCATAGTAAATCACAATTTATCATAAAATGAACGGACAGAGTGCCAAAATAAATAGTCTACCAAGCAAGTAAAGAGTCCCCTGGACCCAACAGTAGTTAAAGGGTCCCCCCTCTTACTAGCTGGCAAGCTCCGGGCTACAAGAAAGAAGAAGAGAGGGGGAGGCGAGGGTGTGAAGATGGAAAAGTGGACCCAATTAGTAACCCCCTCTCGGCACACACAAATAATTAGTAACCCACTCTCGGGAACTGGTGAGAACCTGCTGGATCCCACCTCTGAATCCAGCTTGTCTAGAGTAAACAGATTTTGGAGGGAAAAGTGAAATCTCCTTACAGTGTTACTCCGTGTTCCCTCAGAGGTGGCTGTAAGAATAAGCCTGAATAAGCCTGACAGGCTCTCTTGAAGAGCTTAGGGGTGTGCCTGCTCGCTCTCCGTTCATCAACAATGCCACCTTTACCAGTGACGGCTCGGGGCGACGTTCATACTTTTGCAATTACCTTGACGATTGGGAACTGCACAAGAACGTGCGCGGGGGCAGTCCCGTTATTTATGAACGTCCACCATGAACATGCAACTATATCATATCCAGTGATGTTCTTGCATCTTAAAGGATCATTCTGGCACAGAAGCAAAAAAAGAAAGAAACATAAATGTTGGATCAGTCTGGATAGAAAAGCTAGGCCCTTCCCAACAGAGTAGTGCCTTTTCAGCTTGGAAGTCAGAGGGAACTTTCAGCGCAGATAAGTTCTTCTGTACTTACATAGAAGGTGAGAGGCTGCGGAAGAGCCCCCCTCAGCACAGCCACGGCCCTGCAGGGAAACCACAGTCACTTGCATATAGAGTATAACATGAGCCCTCAGGTTCTGGACTTTAAATTGAAGAAGGCTTCTGAGAAAAAAACATCTGGAAACAAAATAATATGAAGTAGCATGAAAACATCTCAGCTTGGTCCCTAGATAGATTAGGTTATGACCCGTCTAAACTCCTGTTTTAATTATATTTATAATTACATTGTATTCCACCATTTTGGATTGAATGACTTATGTCAGGAAAGAACTTCTAATCACCAAGGTTAGTCAATCTTTCCTCACACTCAACTACACCTCAAATGGTTGTAGGGAGAATGAAATGGAGGAGGGATTAGAATTCCATATGCCCATCTAACCTCCTTAGAGGAGAAGCAAGAGATAAATTTACAAACAACATTCAAACATGCATATGTTTAGGGCATCTGCATTTGTCATGGTTCTTCATTCTCATGCTGGGAGCACTCGTCTCCACCCACAGCCTAAGAGCAGCTGTCCCAAGCAAACATAAAATGATTTTTCCCACTTAGTGACCCTGTGCACATACGATTTTGCTCCCAAAGCTGTGCTTGTAAGGGCTACATATTGAAAAAAATCATCTGAAATGAATCCATCATATTGATCAGTTGTGATTATAAGTAGGCAAGATTCTGAAATGGATATTTTTCGAAATTTCGGCACAGCAGTCTTCAGTGTATGGCTCCAGACCACTTTATCCACTTCAGATTCTGAAAAAAGAAATGCAGAATTTTCCATTCAAGACCAGCATCACCATCATCATGTTCATATTATCATCATAAACAAAAGCTGTATGTCACCTTTCTGCCCAATGAGGGCAATCGAAGCACCCAATAATTAAAAGAAAATAACGATCATATAAAAACAATGAAAACGAAGGTGCTGTGTGGTTTCCGGGCTGCATGGCCATGTTCTAGCAGCATTCTCTCCTGACGTTTAAGCCTGCATCTGTGGCTGGCATCTTCAGAGGATCTGATGGAAGGAGAGAATGCTGCTAGAACACGGCCAGACAGCCTGGCCAACCACACAGCAACCCAGTGTGATTCCAACCCGTGAAAGCCCAGCCGACAATGCAATGAAAGAGCAAACTAAAAACACATATGCGTGTTGTCGCATAGAAAAGAGCCTTTAAAACACAGGTTTGAACAGAGGGAACTTTCAGAAAATATCAGAAAAAAACCTTAAAAGAACTGAGCTGTGGGCAGTGACAGAGGGCCTTTCCCCACTTACCGTAAGCCCCGCGCTACTTGAGGAGAGTAGCGCGGGGTTCCTCCTCACTCCCCGCGGCAGGGGCGGCCTCAGCGCAGCCGCCCCGATGCTGCCTCTGTCGCGCCCCCTCAGCGTGCGGCATCCCAGGCGCTCTTCTGAACGGCACCTTTTGACGACCCCACACAGAGCGTGGGGTTGTGGGGATGCCTAGGCACGCGCCTGGGATGCCGTGCGCTGAGAGCAGCGCGCGGCATAAGGGGGGATGGAAGAGAGTGGGGAAAGGCCTAGAAAGAGAAAGATGAAAATCCCCGAAGAAAGTGTCACAGTTTAGTGCAACAGCCACCCACTTCAAGAGACTCTTGCCTAATTTCATGAGGAAGGGCATTTGAAGCAGAAACTTGGAAGATGATGTTAATGGTCTGAAAGGTTCATATGTGAGTAGGCAGTTCTTTGTGGCCCCTTAGTGTAAGCATATCTAATTCTGAACCTGACCAATCTTAATGGGGCCAGTCACTCAGAAGACAGTTCTCATATGAACCCAGTTTTCAGAAGAAATACCAAAATTAAAATAAATGGAGGGACTATTGAATTCCACTCAGAACAACAAAGTGTTGCCTGCAAATGAAAAGCTGCAGCCTGATCAAGAAAGTGGTGACACTGCAGGTAGGAAGAGGGTTGGGAAGCAGGTGAAAAGGAGGGCAGAGTGGTGAGGAGGTGAAGGGAGGAGGATCCCCACTACTCCCCAATGTTTCAGCCAGGTGGTGGAATGGAGTTCTCTCCACCATCACTTGAGCTGTGCCAGGAGGGGAAGGGGGCTGCTGCAGAAGGCAGGTGGTGGCAGCGCTTCAGAGGGTGGACTGTCTGGGGAGTGGCCAGACGGCGAGTGATGTGGGAAAAGAACGGGTGGGAGGACAAAGTGGTGGGGAGGCAGAGCTGGGGGATGGGCAGGTGGGGATGGGCAGAGTAGTGAGTTGGGGCTGGAGTGTGGGAGCGCAACGTGAAGAAATGAGAAAAGGGTCCAATGGGAGAGCAACGGGGACCACTCAGTGAACATGCAGCTGCACCTGGCCTGATAACAGCTTCTACCATCAGTCAACTGTCAGCCTCCCCCCAGCAGAATTGGGATCAAATGAAGGAGAAAATTCTCTGTGTGTAAATTCCCTGGAATTGGCCGCAGTGTGCTTCTTGACCAGACTTCACCTGGGAAGTGGCTTCAGGGGGGGTTGAGTGGGGTTTCCGGGTTGGGATGTATGAAGACATGGGAGAGGCGTTCAAAGTTGGTCAAAGTTGCACCAACGTCATTATACTGCTTCTAGGTCCAACCTGCCAAGCACAATGGGCAGGTCTAGGAACAAGAGCTACCCATTGCCATCAGCACGGGCAGCGGTGGCAGATCTTTAATCCCTCCTCCTGCTGCCACTCAAATGGGCAGCAGGCATCAGCCTGCAGGAGGCCTCCCTCCATAGCAAGAGCTCTGGCAAATCTTCACACTTTAAGATGACAGGGCTGCAGGAAACCTGCCCCAAGAACATTTGGCCTGAGGATTTTAATAACACTCAATTGTAGTTGAGTCTTTTAGAAGAATAAACAAACAAACAAACTGCAGCCCAGGACTGAGTTTTGAAAACCATGAGGCTGAGCTTGTAAGCTTCTAGAGGGGGGAAAAGTCGGTTTTGCCTTTTAAAAAAATCTATTGCAGCCTAGGGTGAAATCCCCCCTCCAAATGAATTAGTTCTCTTTGCTTGCAGGCTAAAAAGTACTCAAGTCAGGCTGAGGTTTGCAGGTGTTCAGAAATAATTTCATGCAAGAGACACCATAGAGTTTTACAAAGGCAAAACGTTTCAGGAGTTGGGCTGTGTTCAGTTTATTTAGTTTTTATTCTCAGAGTCCAGTGCAGCCTTCGTTATGAGCCAGCTTGCTGTGATCAACAAGGAGGGCAGAATGACCCCAGGCTCACTGGTACTACCATGAGCCCTTAGGGAAAGAGCCAAAGAGAACAGCCACAGCAGCAGGGAGAGGGATGGAAGGGCGGCAACTTTCTCCCTTCCTTATGCTGCGGAGTCTAGAAGCAGGCAGCCCACCCACACACCCATCATCTGGTCTTGCTGCCAGGTGCTGAGATCCCCCTTCAGATGGCCTTCGGGGATAGCGAAGGAGGACAGCCTGGAGTCCCCTCCCCCCCTCACACACACACACCGCCCCGGACTCACTTCAAAAACTGTCAAAATATCATTCCTTTAAGTAGTACTTACTATCCAACCACTTCACAGGGAAGTCATGTTGAAGTTAATATCACGCAAGTAGATTAATATGCTAAAAAAGTCCAATATCTCCCTTTTAATGAAGGTATAGTTGTAGTGGGGGTCAGGGAAGGTTCCGCAGCGAACCATCGAGTACTTATTCAAGGTCCATCAGCCAAGCGATTGAAGCAAAGAAAGCAGCAAAGAGGAGAAGAGGTCCCGAGGATGCATGTCCCAGCACCTGGTTAGATTTGCCCTTTGCCAGTCCTCTTCTGCCTGGCATCTCCTGCCCGCACTACTGACAGAGAGGACTCATCCACAGTAGTCCTTGCTTCAAAGAAGCTCATGAAGTAGCTTTCCAAAGGGATGATGCACACTGAAGCCTCCCTGTGCTTACAGAACCCACTCCCAGATCTCCCTGGTGCTGAATCACTGTAGGCAAAAAGTCCTGCCAAACCTATGACCCATTTTTGTAAAATTACCCCATGTTTCCAAAGGAGGAACCAGGGAAGAAGAGCTTCTTGCTTCACCGGCGAAAGCATGACATTTAGGAGAACTTAAGGCTATTGTGGTGTCATATTTAGAAACGTGGACTAGGGGTTGGCAGTCCCAGGGTCCTGTGTCCACTCTGCCACTGAGGAACCCTGGACAAGCCGCTCTTTTTTTCAGCCTAGCCTCTCAGTTACCCACCCTGACTTAGGATCCTTCTTCTGTTCGTTCATCTGATGGCACTTAGGCCATTGTATGCGTCCCTCAGCACACACTTGCCCTCCTGAGAGTTTCACTGTCAACTTTAGGTGTATGCAGCAAAGTGGATTCCTCTCTTATTTGCTGTTTTGTTTCATTTTTTACCCACAGATCTTTTACCAGAAAGTAGATCAGTTTCCACGCACCCTTTTCAGCGAATGATACAAAGTAAGAACATAAGACCATAAGAACAAGCCAGCTGGATCAGACCAGAATCCAACTAGTCCAGCTCTCTGCTACTCGCAGTGGCCCACCAGGTGCCTTTGGGAGTTCACATGCAGGATGTGAAAGCAACGGCCTGCTGCTGCTGCTGCTCCTGAGCACCTGGTCTGCTAAGGCATTTGCAATCTCAGATCAAAGAGGATCAAGATTGGTAGCCATAAATCGACTTCTCCTCCATAAATCTGTCCAAGCCCCTTTTAAAGCTATCCAGGTTAGTGGCCATCACCACCTCCTGTGGCAGCATATTCCAAACACAAATCACCAAGTATTGAGTTGATTTCTGGGTTGAGGATAACAGGGGCATAATGAGGCAAACTGGAGCTCTGGAAAAATCCTGAGTTGAATGTCCCCCCCCCCAATGGGGGGCCACCCCACCACGACCAAAAAATTTTTTTGTGCCAGGTCATTGGTGCCTGCAGGGGGTGCATTTTTAGACATATCAGCATCAAAATTTCAGCGTATCATCAGGAGACTGTCCTGATACTACCCTGTCCTGCTACTACCCCCCAAGTTTGGTGCATTTTGGTTCAGGAGGTCCAAAGTTATGGACCCTCAAAAGGGTAGCCCCGTCTTCTTAAAATGGACCCTTTGAGGGTCCATAATTTGGCCGCCCTGAGCCAAACTGCACCAAACCTGGGGTTATCATCAGGGCAGTCTCCTGATGAGACCCTGAAAGTTTTGAGACTGTGCCTTCAGAAATGTGCCCCCCAAAGCCTGCAACCCCCCCCCCCATAGACAGCAATGCAGAAAACTCAATGAAGAACAAAGATTCTTGGGCCAATTTCTGGGATGTTCCTGCAGGGGGCGCAGTTTTGGCTGTATTGGCCCAAAAATTCAGGGTATCATCTGGAGACTGGGGGATGGGGCACCCCTTTGAGAGTGCATAACTTTGGATTCCCTGAACCAAACCTCACCAAACCTGGGTGATAGC
>NW_025951050.1:0-12107 GCF_021028975.2 Sphaerodactylus townsendi
CCCCTCCACCCCCACAGACCTGCCTCCTGCAAGCAGCCTCTGCCCCCTCCCTCCTCCTCCAAACCCCTCCCTCCCCCTCCAGATCAATTTCTTCTCTTGGCACTACCCACTCCCCCAGGCCCACAATTCCAGTAATACTACCATTTTAGAAGGAGGAGGAGAAGGAGAAGGAAAAGGAGGAAGAGGAAGAGGAGAAGGAGGAGGAGATGGAGAAGGAGAAGAAGGAGGAGGAGGAGGAGGAGGAGGAGGAGGAGGAGGAGGAGGAGAAGGAGGAGGAGGAGAAGGAGAAAGAGGAGAAGGAGGAGGAGGAGGAGGAGAAGGAGGAGAAGGAGAAAGAGGAGGAGGAGGAGAAGGAGGAGGAGGAGAAGAAGGAGGAGAAGGAAAAGGAGGAGGAGGAGGAGAAGGAAAAGGAGGAGAAGGAGGAGGAGATGGAGAAGGAGGAGAAGGAAGAGGAGGAGGAGATGGAGGAGGAGATGGAGGAGGAGATGGAGGAGGAGGAGGAGAAGGAACAGGAGGAAGAGGAGGAGGAGGAGGAGAAGGAGGAGGAGGAGGAGAAGGAGGAGAAGAAGAAGAGGAGGAGGAGGAAGAGGAGTTTGGATTCACATACACCCCTTTCTCTCCTGTAAGGAGAGAGACACAGATCTGTCTCTCCAAAGCCTGCCCTCAGGCTACCTCTCGCCCAGGAGGTCAAATGGCTTTCCCAAAACCACGCTGCCACCAGGCCCATGAGGCAACAAGGGCACGTTCCAGCCTAAGTCCCTTGGACCACTGACTGAGGAATGCGTGGCCACCAACGGAATCTTGAAGCGGTGGAAGAGACCCAGCTGAGTGGGAAATGCACCAGGAGGCCCCGCTGCACGGCCTTGAGCCAGCCCTCCAAGGGGGGCAACCCGTCCCCCCTCCTCCTCCGGGCTCACCTTCTGGCCGATGGCCGACACCAGGTAGCCGTTGCAGTGGCAGAGGGCAGTGACTGGGCCCTTCTGCTCCTTCTCGTACAAGACCTTGAACTTGTTCTTGGTGAGCGGCTGCCCAGGCTCCGGAACCACTTCGATGATGTCCATGATCAGGATCTGCAGGGTGTGCAAGAGCGGGGGAGGGGGAGGGTGTCCCATGGAACCAGAACTCTGCCTTGTATGGGTCCAAGGAGACATCTCCAATTTCACCTCCGCCGCAAGGCCTCTGGGATGCCAGAGGCACCTCCTCCATCCACAGGCAAATCAAGGTGGGGTGGGGGTGGAAAAAGGGGCTCCCAGAGTACAACGGGGCAGGATGCACCGACACCCATCCCTGTGACCGGATTCTGCGGTCTCTCTTGGACACTGAGGGCATTGATCACACTGGACCGGCCTCCTGCTCATTCCAACTCTCCAGGTGGAGCTTGCCAGCAAAACACACGCCTTGCAAAGCACAGGTGAGTTTGCCTCCTCTGTGCAACTGCTTGGGATTTTGCACAACAAGGAGCAGGTCTGACTGACCCACCGCCTTGTGAAACCCTCAGCTTAGTAGTAGTAGTAGTAGTAGTAGTAGTAGTAGTAGTAGTAGTAGAAGAAGAAGAAGAAGAAGAAGAAGAAGAAGAAGAAGAGGAGGAGGAGGAGGAGGAGGAGGAGGAGGAGTTTGGATTTACATCCCCCCTTTCTCTCCTGCAGGAGACTCAAAGGGGCTGACAATCTCCTTTCCCTTCCCCCCTCACAACAAACACCCTGTGAGGTAGGTGGGACTGAGAGAGCTCTGAGAAGCTGTGACTAGCCCAAGGTCACCCAGCTGGCGTGTGTGGGAGTGCACAGGCGAATTGAATTCCCCAGAGAAGCCTCCACAGCTCAGGCGGCAGAGCAGGGAATCAAACCCAGTTCCTCCAGATTAGATACACGAGCTCTTAACCTCCTACGCCACTGCTTAGAGCAGGGGTGTCCCACTCTGGCACTCCAGATGTTCATGGACTACAATTCCCATCAGCCCCTGCTGCCAGATGGGAATTGTAGTCCATGAACATCTGAAGTGCCAGAGTTGGACACCCCTGACTTAGGAGGAGTGGGAAGGAGAGGAGCTGGGCAGAACAGCGCCCTCCAGCAGCGTGGTGGAGAGACGCATCTTAGCCTACCTTACCGAGCTCTTTGCAAGGATGTCGGCAGCGTCACAGTTGTGGAATTCTGAAAGCTCCGCCCACATGCTGAGCAGTATAGGGCAGGGGTCCCAACGTGGTGCCCGGGGGCGCTATGGCACCTGCTGATGCCTTTCCAGGAACCCGCCAAGCGTTTTAGAAAGCAGGTGGGGCCAGGTGGGGCTTTTGTTCAGCAAGGCAGCAACTGTATTGTCGAAGGCTTTCACGGCCGGAATCACTGGGGTGCTGTGTGGTTTCCAGGCTGTATGGGTCACTATCAGATCCTCTGAAGATGCCAGCCACAGATGCAGGTGAAACGTCAGCAGAGAATGCTGCTAGAACACGGCCAGACAGCCCGGAAACCACACAGCACCCCAAGGCAGCAACTGTCCACCGGAGATCTCGTTTGTCATTGGCTCCCCCTCCTGCAGCAGCCCTTTCGTGGTTACGCCCCTCCCCCTGTTCTAGAATTCCCTGGGATAGGGCTTCCTGGCCTCCTGGCCCAGCAGCCCCCAGTGGGACTCACCCGGCCCCGGCAGGTGACCTCCTCCCCTTGCATCAGGCAGGTACCGGCAGCGATGTAGCCCTTCAGCCCCGACACCGTCTCCTCGCTCTTCAGGGCCACGGTCTTCATGCACGTGACGTGCTCCCACTCTTCCAGGTCGATCCTGCGGGCGGGGAGAGGTCAGCTGGGGAGAGCCATTCCCTCTTCCCTCCTCACAGGTGGCTGAGCTCTGGCGGGCACAGTTTAGGCCAGTGAGGGCAAACCTTTTCGAGACCGAGTGCCCAAACTGCAACCCAAAACCAACGTATTTATCGCAAAGTGCCGACATGACAATTTAACTTGAATACTGAGGTTTTAGTCTAGGAAATACTGAGGTTTTAGTCTAGGAAAAATGGTTGGCTCTGAGGCGTGCGTTACTCGGGAGTAAGCTTGGTGGTAGTCGGTGGCTTTGCTTTGAAGCAACTGTGCAACTCTTCAAACGGGTGACCCACGACCCTAGGAGGGTTTACTCAGAAGCAAGCCACATTGCCAGCAACTGAGCTTACTCCCAGGTAAAGGATCGCGCTTTAGTTCTTTGCATGAAAATCAGTGGGGTTTAACAGCGCTTAACAGGGTTACCTACACTGCTTCCCCAAAACTTAGGTCTTAGGTTTAATGCTAATAATCGAGCCCAGCGGCCCAGGCCAGCCTAGATGTGGGGGGGGGGCAATTCCCCCCCCATGATGAACTCTGCGCATGCCCACAGAGAGGGCTCTGAGTGCCACCTCTGGCACCCGTGCCATAGGTTCGCCATCACTGGTTTAGGCTGACTGTTCACTGGCAAACAGGAGTGAACCAAATGCTCCTTCTCCACACTCCCACTGTCCTCAACGAACAGGGACCTGGATTTGAGTTTCTACTCTGCAGCAATGAAGAGCCACAGAAGTCAGTGCTCTCAGCCAAAACCCCCAGTTGGAGAATGCCACCCTCCCCAACTGGGCCCTCCCAGCATCCCCAGCTGGTATTCTGCCAGTCATATGAATGCTCAGGACAGCTTGTGAGGGTGACAAACACATGCTGAATAATGCACTTCCGGTCCACTTTCCATGCGCTTCAGCAATTGCTTGCAAGTGGATTTTGCCCTTTCACCCAGGAAAACCCCGTTGCAAAGTGCATTGGAAGTGTGCGAACACACAGCATTCTGAACGGCTTGATCCCACAGAGATTCTCCAACCATTGCAGGGAGTACTTCTGCCAGTTCCCTCTTGGCACTGCAGACTCCTGATGCATGACGCTTCTGGGGGCCCTCCGTTCCCCGGGACCAACATTTTAGGCTATTGGTGACAAAGTCCTGCTCTACTGATGGAAAGGAGGTTTTTCCCCCTATTTTGTTTGCTTCGTGTTTTAAATCTGTTGATGAAATACTGCTTTGAGCACCAAGAGCGTCTTAGTTGATAGTTCCATGGGAATGTTAACTCAATGCATGGCAGCTGTGAAAAAGGCAAACTCTATGCTGGGGATCATTAGGAAAGGAATTGAGAATAAAACTGCACAGATTGTCATGCCCTTCTATAAAGCAGTGGTGCGACCGCACTTGGAGTCCTGTGTCCAGTTCTGGTCGCCGCATCTCAAAAAGGATATTGAAGAGATAGAAAAAGTGCAGAGAAGGGCAACGAGGATGATTGAGGGACTGGAGCACCTTCCTTATGAGGAGAGGCTGCAGCGTTTGGGATTCTTTAGTTTGGAGAGGAGACAACTGAGGGGAGATATGATTGAAGTCTATAAAATTATGCATGGGGTAGAAAATGTTGACAGAGAGAAATTTTTCTCTCTTTCTCACAATCCTAGAACCAGGGGGCATTCATTGAAAATGCTGGGGGGAAGAATGAGGACTAATAAAAGGAAACACTTCTTCACGCAACGTGTGATTGGTGTTTGGAATATGCTGCCACAGGAGGTGGTGATGGCCACTCACCTGGATAGCTTTAAAAGGGGCTTGGACAGATTTATGGAGGAGAAGTCGATTTATGGCTACCAATCTTGATCCTCTTTGATCTGAGATTGCAAATGCCTTAGCAGACCAGGTGCTTGGGAGCAACAGCCGCAGATGGCCATTGCTTTCACCTCCTGCATGTGAGCTCCCAAAGGCACCTGGTGGGCCACTGCGAGTAGCAGAGAGCTGGACTAGATGGACTCTGGTCTGATCCAGCTGGCTTGTTCTTATGTTCTTATGTTCTTAAGGTTGAAAAGCGGCTTATACCTCCCAAAAGGTGAAGAAGAAATAGTAATATTTAGTGCCGAGAAGGATCAAAGAGTTTCACTTAAATCTTCCAATCCTGGACAGTATTATTTTCCACCTAAAGCTTTCGGAGGGGTGCTCAGGCTGGGAGCCGTGGCTCTCTGGGGCCACTTAACTATTGCTCGTGGCTAAGCTGAGATATGAATACAGGGCCCCTGGCTTCCTGGCTCACAGCTCATGCCCAAAATTTCTACTCTATCTCAGAGTTAAATAAAAATAGCAAAACAGAAGAAGAGGAAGAGTTTGGATTTATATCCCACCCTTTTCTCTCCTGTAAGGAGACTCAAAGAGGCTTACAATCCCCTTTCCCTTCCCCACCCCCCACAACAAACACCCTTTGAGTCTCAGCCTCAAAGAGTCTCAGTCCTTTGAGCTGGGTGGGGCTGAGAGAGCTCAGAAGAACTGTGACTAGCCCAAGATCACCCAGCAGGAATGTAGGAGTGCAGGAACACATCTGGTTCACCAGAAGAAGAATTTACGGGGCTTCCCTGGTGCCAGTATAAATAATAGCACCAGCATGCAGCCGTTTGGCAGAGTCCAGCCGCACCAGAGACTGAGCCAAAACGTACCCTGGAACCGGAGCTCTGGGGCTCCCTTGTAGAAGAGAGAAACCTTTGCCCTGTACAGTGAGGTGGCCTGGCTGCCACATCTAGACACCCGGGCACCTTACAAGGTGCGGGTTGTTCTCCACGCTGCCTTCTCCAGCTCCAGTGAGGACACGGCCTTCTCATGCTGGAGGCAGGATTCAGCTACCAGTGTGCCCAGCCCCGCCCGTGCTTCTCACCTAGTGTTTGGAATCGTCTCCCAGCTCACCGGAGAGATCAGCTGAATGGAAAAGGCCTCTTGCAAGGGGGGGATGTAGCGATCATCTGGAGGTGCAGAGAAAGAGAGAAATTCCACGTTAAAATGTGTGAGACGGGATGCTGGACTAGAGGCTGGACTAGATGGGACCCTCACTGGTCTGATCCAATAGGTCTCTTTTGATACGGCAGCCAAGAAAGCCAATGGGATTCTGGGCTATATCAATAGGAGTACAGTGTCCACATCGAGGGATATAATTGTACCTCTCCATTCTGCATTGGTTAGACCTCACCTGGAATATTGTGTACAGTTCTGGGCACCACAATTCCAGAAGGATATTGACAAGCTGGAAGGGGTCCAGAGGAGGGCAACCAAAATGGTCAAAGGTCTGGAATCCATGCCCTACAAGGAGAGACTTAGGGAGCTGGGGATGTTCAGTCTGGTGAAGAGAAGGCTAAGAGGTGACATGATAGCCATGTTCAGATATTTGAAGGGATGTCATGTTGGTGAGGGAGCAAACTTGTTTTCTGCAGCTCCAGAGACCAGGACCAGGAGTCACGGGTTCAAGGTGAAGGAAAAGAGATTCCACCTAAACATCAGGAAAAGCTTCCTGACAGTCAGGGCTGTTCGACAGTGGAATGCACTGATCCTACAATGAGCAGAGGGTTGGGCCAAATGGTCAGTATGGCCGCTTCCCACTCTATGATTCTATGGCATATCTAAATCAATAACACTGCTCCACGCAACTTGCTCACCTCGCTCGATGGTCTCGAATTCCTTCTCCTCTCCTGTCATCCGAGGGATCCGACTGCACGCGTTGTTAATGCTGGTGGCCACAGCGTAGACCTGCCAAGAGAAGTAAATCCAATCAGGTAAGCAGCAGTGGCGTAGGAGGTTAAGAGCTCGTGTATCTAATATGGAGGAACCGGGTTTGATTCCCTGCTCTGCCACCTGAGCTGTGGAGGCTTATCTGGGGAATTCAGATTAGCCTGTACACTCCCACACACGCCAGCTGGGTGACCTTGGGCTAGTCACAGCTCCTCGGAGCTCTCTCAGCCCCACCTACCTCACAGGGTGTTTGTTGTGAGGGGGGAAGGGCAAGGAGATTGTCAGCCCCTTTGAGTCTCCTGCAGGAGAGAAAGGGGGGATATAAATCCAAACTCTTCTTCTTCTAAGCAGGAGGGACCTGTGAGCCAACAAGGAACACACACGGAACACCCCGTGGCCACCTCTCCTGCAGCACCCCAGATAATACCCAAGGGGCCAGATCTTCATGCAACGTGTTGTAATTTTATTTGCAAAAGAGATTCCTTTGTTTTGTTCTTCTAGAAGACAGTCTCACGTAACAGAACATACAGGGGCTGGTGATGCCACAAACCACTCTCCTTAGTTTTCACAGGTGTGGCAAACACACCACACACAGGTGGCAGTGGGACACAGGAGTGAAGCAATCAACCAACAGGCCTGTAGGCCCCTAATATGTAGAATCAGGCTGGGAAAGCCCAGGACCCGTAGGCCATTACTGCGAGGAGTCTGAATGGAATGGGCTTTATCAGGGTACCCAGTGTGGTGCCTACCAAATGTTTTTACAAAGTGGGCAGAGCCATGAGGGACTTCTGATTGGCTGTGGAGGTTTTTCACAAGTTGCTTCAGCAGCAGCGGCCATCACAGCACAAGCATCTTAGAACATAAGAACATAAGAACGAGCCTGCTGGATCAGACCAGAGTCCATCTAGTCCAGCACTCTGCTACTCACAGTGGCCCACCAGGTGCCTTTGGGAGCTCACCTGCAGGAGGTGAAAGCAATGGCCTTCTGCAGCTGTTGCTCCCGAGCACCTGGTCTGTTAAGGCATTTGCAATCTCAGATCAAAGAGGATCAAGATTGGTAGCCATAAATCGACTTCTCCTCCATAAATCTGTCCAAGCCCCTTTTAAAGCTATCCAGGTTAGTGGCCATCACCACTTCCTGTGGCAGCATATTCCAAACACCAATCACACCTTGCGTGAAGAAGTGTTTCCTTTTATTAGTCCTAATTCTTCCCCCCAGCATTTTCAGTGTATGCCCCCTGGTTCTAGTATTGTGAGAAAGAGAGAAAAATTTCTCTCTGTCAACATTTTCTACCCCATGCATAATTTTATAGACTTCAGTCATATCCCCCCTCAGACGTCTCCTCTCCAAACTAAAGAGCCCCAAATGCTGCAGCCTCTCCTCATAAGGAAGGTGCTCTAATCTTCACTGCATTACCCTGCATGTCTAATTTAAAAGGGAACCTGCTAAACAAAGTCAGTCTGAAATATTGAGTAATGTCCCTCCTGGATACACACACACAGACATACCTTGGACTCTACGTGGTAGGCGACGTAGTGTACAGTGCACCGCAACGGAATCTTCCGGACGGGCCACGAAGCATCGTATGAAAGGTAGGCAGGCAGGACACTGATGCGCAATTCCCCCTGCGGCACAGAACACCCTCAGGGGTTTACAAAGCTGCCACTGATCCTCCACACCCCCATGTAACAAAGGGGCATCGCTACCCCAAACACAGCAACAGGGCGAGAGATGAATTAACACTGCTTAAAAGACTCCGACGGGAGACCAACAAGCTCTAAGACTGGAGCTGCCAGACAGAACCACTTCTTGGGTGGTGTGTGGTTTCCGGGCTGTATGGCCGTGTTCTAGCAGCATTCTCTCCTGACGTTTCGCCTGCATCTGTGGCTGGCATCTTCAGAGGATCTTCAGAGGATTCAGAGGATCTTCAGAGGATCCTCTGAAGATGCCAGCCACAGATGCAGGTGAAACGTCAGGAGAGAACGCTGCTAGAACATGGCCATACAGCCCGGAAACCACACACCACCCAAGTGATTCCGGTTGTGAAAGCCTTCGCCAATACATAGAACCACTTCTGTATTGTCGAAGGCTTTTGTGGCCAAAATCACTAGGGTGTTGTGGGTTCTCCGGGTTGTATGGCCGTGTTCCAGCAGCTTTCTCTCCTGACATTTCACCTGCATCTGTGGCTGGCATCTGGAGAAGGCTACTGGAACATGGCCATACAACCCGGGAAACCCACAACACCCTAGAACCACCTCTGTTCATCTCAGACCTTGAAAACCCTGGGGTGGCCCTAAGTCAGTTGCAACCTAACAGCACACAATTATCATTATTATGAAAGGAACAAAGCATAGCCTAACAGGGGAAGGGAGGGGGCAGCAGCATTCCACAAGGGGCTGGGGTAAGGTCTGGTCCGGCAAGACTGACGTACCTGCCGGTTGAAGTACAGAAAGCCCTTGGGGCAGTTGACGTTGTGAAAGGCGGCAAAGGACTCGATGGGGCCGTCGATGGTCATGGGGTGCAGCCGTAGAGCCCCCCGAGAAGTCACCAGCAGCCAGTGGGGGGAGGGGCCACAGATAAACACCTGGAGAATAAAGGCAAATGCGATCCAGGCCGTAGAAGTCAGTATCCTCCATCCCCCATGAAACATGGAATTCAGATTAGCCTGTTCATTCCTACACACGCCAGCTGGGTGACCTTGGGCTAGTCACAGCTTCTCGGAGCTCTCTCAGCCCCACCTACCTCACAGGGTGTTTGTTGTGAGGGGAGAAGGGCAAGGAGATTGTAAGCCCCTTTGAGTCTCCTGCAGGAGAGAAAGGGGGGATATAAATCCAAACTCTTCTTCTCTTCTTCATCTGTGGTCGGCATCTTCAGAGGCATATCGCAGAGAGGTTACACACTGTGTCAGTGAGAATGTTTAGTGGGGTATATATTGTCCATGTCCCAGAAGTCAGTATCCTCCATCCCCCATGAAACATGGAGCCTTTCTACAAGACAACAGAGAGTCAGCGTGGTGTAGTGGTTAAAAGCAGGTGGACCCTAATCTGAAGAACTGGGCTTGGTTCTCCACTCCTCCACACAAGTGAGAGATTTTAAACTGGAGAACCAGGTTTAATTCCCTGCTCCTCCACATGGACCCTGCTGGGTGACCTTGCGCCAGTCACAGTTCTGCGGAACTCTCTCAATCCTGCCTACCTCACAAGGTGTCTGTTGTGGGGCGTAGGAGGTTAAGAGCTCATGTATCTAATCTAGAAGAACCGGGTTTGATTCCCAGCTCTGCCGCCTGAGCTGTGGAGGCTTATCTGGGGAATTCAGATTAGCCTGTACACTCCCACACACGCCAGCTGGGTGACCTTGGGCTAGTCACAGTTCTTCGGAGCTCTCTTAGCCCCACCTACCTCACAGGGTGTCTGTTGTGAGGGGGGAAGGGAAAGGAGTTTGTAAGCCCCTTTGAGTCTCCTGCAGGAGAGAAAAGGGGGATATAAATCCAAACTCTTCTTCTTCTTCCTTGAAGGAGAAAAAGATATAAATCCAAACTCCTCCTCTTCTTCCTGGCTTCTTCTCTCTCCATGAAGTGACTCCATTTGATGCTGTGCCCTCCCACCCTCACCCTCACCCCCACCCCCAGTGAAAGCCTCACCCCAGAGTAGCCATAGATGTCTTCAAAGAAGCGGAAGCGGGCCACCCGGCCCCGGGCAGCACCCAGCTCCTCTCCGCTGGTGCTCTCGGGCTTCTTCTTGGACGGCCTGGGCTTCTTCTCTCGGAAATTGATGTTGTGGGGGACCTGGGCGGGAGGGAGAGGGCGGCCGTGAGCCGTGAGCAAGAAAAGCCGGCGGCGCTGAGGGCAGCTGGAGCCCCGGAGGGTCACCGTTACCTTCTTGAAGCGCACTTTCAGGTTGCTCTGGCTCAGCTGCGAGTCGTGGTTGAAGGCTTCGTAGATGAGCAGCTCCTGATCCACGTGGACCTGCCCGGGGGAAGAGGAGACATTCAAGGTCGGCCTCTCCCTTCGGTTCTCTCTCCCAGACCTTGCCAGCCTGGAGAACTGGAAAACTGAAATACTGGCCACAAATATAAATAACAATAGAGGATTAAAGTGCACGTGCCGTTTAATAAGTGACTAGTGCACCTGTGTCAACATGAATAAACAGACATGACGCTTACAAAGGTTCGTATCTACAATGCAAAAACTGGTGGCAATTTGCCAACCAGAGAAAAGTTGCATTTAGGTACAAATGGGACGTCTTCCAACCTTTAAGGGCAATTATTCCCTTAGAAGAGCAAGAGCAGCAAAGTTTGAAAACATCCCTTGTAGTCTACACAACAGTTGTAAGACTTCAAACTTTACACAGGAGTACTAGTCACTTATTAAGCTACATGTGCACTGTAATCCTCTGTTGTTATTTATATTTGTGAAAAATTCAACCGGGCATACAATACAATACAATGGAAAGCTACAGGTTTGGCAACAACCCCAAAAAATAGCCCAATGCAAGGAATAGTGCAAATAAATTTGTAATAGCTGATCGTTGATACTGCATTCCGTTCTCATAATTTTCTGAACGTTGAGACTTTGGATTTATTGCCTTCATAAGCCACATGGTGAAAAGAACTGGCGGCGGACACTTTGATTCCATTCCAACGTTCCTTGATGGTGTGGTGAGCTTATCATTGCGTCACCATACATAGACTTGATGCGAATTCTCCATTTAATGAGACACTCAGTTACATCTGGCTGATATGGATTAATGTCCTTAACTTACCTGTATATTTGTATGTTGTAAAGTTATAAGGATATTTATAAATTGTGACTTAGAATACAGCTATTACGAATTTATTTGCACTATTCCTTGCATTGGGCTATTTTTTGGGGTTGTTGCCAAACCTGCAGCTTTCCATTGTATTTATATTTGCGGCCAGGGGGCCTCGTGTTCTTAGAAGTAATTTGCGGCAGCTCTTCCGGGCAAGAAGGGGGCTGGACCCCTCTTGTAACACCAGCCCTGGAGAGAAGTCCAGCTTGTAAAGAGTAGTTTCAGTAACCGCTACATAATTTGTTGGTTTTTCCACTTGGTGGTTGCTGTTCGGGGTTAGAAGGCTGCTCTCTGGTTCCAGCCGCTTGGACGTGGGGACTGTTCTAAGCAGGGGGGTCGCTCTCAAGACTCACCAGCAGGTACGGGCGGCTCTGCCGGTTTCCCAGGGCGACCAGCAGCACTTCCTTCACCAGCGGCATCTCGGTCTGCCGTACCACCTCTTCCCTCTTGGCTTCGCCCTGGGTGGCGGGTTGCCCGAAGGAGCTGTCCACCAGCACCCGTTGTCCCATGGGGAAGTTCTTCACCAGGAAGACCAGGCGCCAGTCAGGAAGCTGGTAGATCTGCAAGGAAAGAGACGCAGGCGGTAGCTGCCCGGCAGCGACCCAGTGGAGAAGTTGCTCACTCCCTGGACGCCAGGCGGGCCTTACCTCCATGGTGCCGTTTTCCCGCACCAACACACACCAGTGGGTGGGCTCCGCCTTGTACAGGTGGGGGTCCCTATCGGCTGACGGCAGGCTGAAACGGCGCGGCTCTTCCTTGCTAGGGCTGAACAGAGTGCTGGAGTCCCC
>NW_025951051.1:0-12106 GCF_021028975.2 Sphaerodactylus townsendi
ATGGAGACCCTTTGGAAGGCATCCGTTTTGATTATTATTTGGATACTTATCTTCTGGGCATTTGGAACAGTCGTCCATATCTTTAATAGAAAAAATGTATTTTCACTCTATGTGATACGTTGAGGCTAGCTATTAAATTTCATTTCATTGGCCCTTTCTGCATGGGCCATTTACAGCGGCCCAGGGACAGCAAAAACACCGTCCCTGGACAGCTGTTCGCACAGGCAGTGCTGCTGCAACGCAGTAGCGCCGTCCTGTGCGGGCCCGAGTGGTGTGAAGGTGCCGCTTTCCACCTCCCTTCCTGAGGGAGGTTTTTGGAAAGTGCCGCCTTAACATCAGCATGGTGTGGACCACACCGCGTCGAAGGCACCGCTTTCCCTTCCCCCCCACTCACCTCGTCCTCCAGCATCGATCTGGAGGACTGCTGAGACCCGTCTATGCTGCCCTCTGACCCCTGGAGGTTGGAGGGCAGCATGGGTGGATCCCTGCAGCCCTCCAGACCTATGCTGGAGGACAAGGTGAGTGGGGGGATGCAGAAGAGGCGGTTCGGTGTGGAGCCACCTCTTCTGTGCTGGCCTCTGCGGGGGCCGCTTGCATGCTCCCGTGTGAACGGCCCCATCCCCTCCACTGGCATAATTTCTGCTGGTGGAGCAGCGCCCTTTCCGCACAGCAGAAAGGGCCATTATTTGCAATATTATATCCTTGATACTGTATTATCTAGCATTTATACATAAAAAGTCAATATCTTAATTTTGAAATAGGGAAACATCTGTACTGAAGAACTGAATTCTTGCCTGGATCCAGATTAGCAATTGTCCAGTTGTAAGTATTTCTGCCTATTCACTGTTATATTCTTGTGTCTCCCATCCCATGCACCCTGAAATACCCCCAAACTTTCCATAGGAGTCAAAGCCCTCCGGGGAAGAGGCGGCCTATAAATCTAAAATATAAATAAATAAATAAATAAATAAATAAATAAATAAATAAATAAATAAATAAATAAATAAATAAATAAATAAATAAAAACAGGAGATGCCCAAGAACAAAAATTTTCACAAGCAGAAATCCTTGTACTCCCAGAAATGCTAGGTTACATCAAACCTCTATCCAATATATATTATGCACAATCTGTTAATATATCATACCCCTCTGGCTTGAAAGCTTTCCTTCTGGACAGGGAACACAATCATAGCAACAAAATGGCTTTCCTTCCTTTCTTTTTCTGCTGTAACCAGGAATGCAGTTTCCATTACACATACTCAGGGGTGGGACCTATCAATCAGAAGGCAGATGAAGCCCTTCATTTTGTGATATGGTTTGAGAGGCAGTCAAAGGCTGGATAAGAGTTTAACAAACTTTTGCATTGAAGTTGTTTAGGTTAGGGTTATGCTTAGGCTTAGGGTTAGGGTGCTCTGTCCAAAGACAAAGCACAGCTATTTTGCAACATTTTCTGCAGAGTCAAAATGTTCTCCCCTCTCTGCATTCAATGGCTCTACAGCCCTGCTGCAGAAGGGGCTGGAGGAGTTCAGAAGGCACTTCATTCTTATCAGGCTTTATTTGACTGCCAGAATTGTTGTCTATATCACAGCTGTCTTGTGGAGCATTCTCAACATAGTACCATCTGTAAGTACTTCAGTCCAGGTTAAACCCCTCCAAAATAATAGAATGATAGACCTTTATCTTTAAGAAATGAATGCCCTCAGGGGCCAAGGTCGGGCAACACAACTCTACTGGGAGCCTTCAAGCAGAAAAAGCTGAAGAAGGGAGGCCCTTTCCATGGCCTTTTGGTCTTTGAGGGAAGGCATATCAGGGCCAAGATTGACAGCAACCAGCAGGCAAATTGTTACCAAATGACTTCCACGACTCACCCAGGCCCCGGCTACAATCGCATCGTTCAACAGCAATTCTTGTGACAACAGGGCTCTTCGTACGCGAGGCTCCCTGAAAACGTTTTGAAATTGTGAACATTTTTAAAAAACCATTTGTCCACACTTACCCCTTCAAAGAGACTTCCTGGCTGCCATATTGTGGTTGTTCCTTTTTTTTTTTTACAGATTTGTAGATTCAATGCTACAAGGCTTCAATGGCTTGTGCTATGATTCTCTAGAGGTCAAGTCTACATAGCTTGGTAGAGAAAACTCCTGACGTTAAAACAAAGCGATGGAAATACAGCACAAGGCTGTCAGCACAAGATTACAAAATGGTGCCAACTAGGATGTTCAGGGTCTGCAGAACTGCGTGGGAAATGTTTTTCAAGATCTATACAGAAAGTAAAAATGGTTCCGCGGAAGAAACGCTTCCAGAAAACATTTTTTTAAAAGGATCACTTGGGAACAGCATCCAAACAAAACACTTTGAGGGATGAAATAAAATGTTTTGGGGTAAAAATCATGCAGAGCTCCAGAGAGGAAACATTTTATTTCCTGCCTCAAAATGTGGTGAAATTTTTGGAGTAGGGTCTGAAACACCCATGAACAAACCCCCATTGAAAGCTCATTGGGTGCTATCAAAATGAGTTTCTTCCAAGGTCTGAAGCTTCTGGGAACATGATATTCTGACGACTCTGAGGCTGTTTCCGCATGGGCAGAATACAACAACTAAAAACCGCATCCCTGGGGAGGGGTTCGCATGCAGCAGCGATGGCCTCGCAACCCCTGAGCGGTGCAAAGCCACTGTTTCCGAACCTTGCTCCCTAAGCGAGGTATTTCGGAAACAGCGGCTTCCAACCGCTGCCGTGCGAATGGCAGTGGCTGGAAGGTGCCATTTCCCCCCTTTCTCGAACGCCTTCCCTTCCCTCCGACCTTCTGGTGTGTCGCCCAGGGCAGGGGACATGCCCCCTACCCTGCCACTCCAGAGCTGTCGTGCAGGGCAGGGGGGCATGTCCCCTGGCCTGGGTGACACGTCGGAAGGTCAGAGGGAAGGGAAGGCGTTCAGGTGACGGTGCAGCCTTTGCGCAGGCTGCGCCGTCTTCCCCGCCCCTACCGGGACCATTCGTGCAAACAGTCCCGGGGGGGGGGTGCATCAGCGGCATATATGCTGACGCACCCCCCAAGCGTGGCCTTGCGGAAACGGCCTGTGACTGCTGAAAGGTACAGTCTTTGTACTCTGGAAACACAATTGTTTTTACCTGCTTAAATCCGCTGTGCCATGTAATCACTGTTTCATTTATAATCAACTGACTGCTGGGCTGAGCTTGGGGGTCCATCCTTCCTATTTTCAGTCTTACGAAGGATTTATTTGGGAAGATAACCCAGTTTGTAATATCAAAAGCACCCATCAACTCTCCATTCTCATCAATAGAAACATTTTCGCCAGCGCTGTTAAAGGAGAGCCTTCTCAAAAAATGGTGGAGCTAGCAAGGAAGAAATTAAGGCAGGTGATTACAAAAACATAGAAGAAGATATTTTAAAAGTCCACGTTTGGAGGTGTTTCTTTTCTTGTTTTTCTTTTTTTATTTTAACCATGAATTGTCTAATCATAAAGTTGCTTGCATTTGAAAATCAATCTCATAGAAACTAAAAGTGAGTTCTCTGGCAGACATATTTCATAATGTGATTTTAAGCTCCCACACTGAAGTGAAATGTTCAAAATTCGTACACCTCATTCAAGCGAGGCACTCTCCCATCTTTTCGGCTGTGCAAGTTAAATGCACAGAGAGGCAGGTTATGTTTAAAGTGCTGGTTCTGACCTTCAAAATCATTCACAGCCTTGGACCTACATACCTGAGGGACCGCCTCTCCCTATATTGCCCCATTAGGCCCCTCCACTCCTCGGAGGAGGACCTGGCTGTTGGTGATCCCTGGCCCAAAAGCAATCAGGCTGGCCTCCCACCTGGCGGAACAGGCTTCCAAGGGAGATCAGGGCTCTGTGGGACTTGCAGAGTTTCCGCAGGGCCTGCAAGACGGACCTGTTCCGCCAGCCTGGTTAAGTACACCGCTACAGTTCCATCTGGCCTCCCATGGGTGCAAGGGGGAGAGGGGGGAAGAAAATGCCACCATCTGATGTTGCATGGTTCCTGGCTTTATTAAGTGGGTTTTGAGCTGGTTTTATATTGTATTTTAAAGTTATTTTATACTTTAAAATACTTAAAGTTATATTTTATATTTGTTGTTGTTCACCACCCTGAGGTCTTCATCCAAAATGAAATAATTTAATTCCCTTGTTCCTCCTCAAATGAAGTTGCTAGCAATCCTGAAGGAAAATGTCCTTTTGCTTTACTAGCGACTTATTGTAGAATGCTGAAGCTTTTCATGAAATGCAGGTAAATAACATCACCTAGTAAACAACATCCCTCTATGAAGAGAAGAGGAGGAGGAGGAGGAGGAGGAGGAGGAGGAGTTTAGATTTATACCCTGCTTTTCTCTCCTGTAAGGAGACTCAAGGCAGCTTACAAGTTCCTTTCCGTTCCTCTCCCCACAACATCCTACGGCATATTTCAAGTGCTGCTGCACAGAACCTAGCAACATTGCAGGTGGTATCAGAACTGGTATCTGTGAGCAGCAGAGAAGTACCAGATTGTCCTGTGTGACTTGGATATGAAGCATTACCTGAAATGCTTGAGGCGTTGGCAACTTCAGCTTGCCCCCACCACTTGCGATTCCATATTTGGTTCTGGATGAATACATGGCATGTAAAGCCTGTGCCACGGCATAGGCGGCATTGTAGATGCTGTAACTTTGGCCAGTCATGCTCATTTCGAAAAATGGCCCAGGCAGGCTCTCCAACTTCTCCTCCCCAGTGCAGCTGTTCACAGGCTCAGGGTCCGCGTCAATATCTGGAAAGACACAGTCAAAGGCCTGCTGCCAGAAGGTCCTGATGAAACCATCTTCCTCAGACTGAGGATTGAGGCTCTCCAGGAAGGTTTGGAATCCTTGAACGTGAGCGAGATGAACTGCAAATGACAAGGCCCCTTCGAAGACTTGCGTGCCTAGATCTCGATGAAATCTCTGGGATGAGAAATCAAAATGGGCCGTCATAACCCATACTTTGTGTATGGGTGTCATAGAATCTGGGTCGAACGTGTTCAGTGCCAACAGCAAAGCATTCATGTTTTCAGAGTCCGCATTTATGACACATACATTGAAACTTGTCTTGGTTAGCTGAATTGTGCTATTCTCAAACAGTTCAAACATTTTATACAGCTCAAATGCGCTTTTGTAGATTGGTATCCTTTCCATGAAGGCAATACAAATGCCATTCTGGGAAAACTTGTGGGCCAAAGTCTGCACAAACTTTTCTCCTTTATCGTCATTCACTGCAATGATGCCCACCCAGTTCCACTGGAAATGTAGAAGAAGCTGGACAATCCCCTCGTACTGATGCTCTTCACTGGGGACAACTCTATATAAAGGAGAGCGCCGAATTACCTCACTCACAGCAGGAGCAAATACACAGTATGTGACCTAAACAAAAGAAGAAAGAAATTTTACTTCACCGGGTTTCAAGTTACGGTGAGTATGCCCAGTTTCTGATCCTGTGTTGAATTCAGCATCTCACATAATTTTTCTCTCCATTTCACATGAAAAGAGCAATATGAATTGGCATCAGTGGTGAGTAGCTGGAGGTCATCCTCTTGCAAGGAGCAGCAGTGGCGTAGGTGGTTAAGAGCTCATGTATCTAACCTGGAGGAACCAGGTTTGATTCCCAGCTCTGCCGCCTGAGCTGTGGAGGCTTATTTGGGGAATTCATATTAGCCTGTACACTCCCACACACGCCAGCTGGGTGACCTTGGGCTTCTTGGAGCTCTCTCAGCCCCACCTACCTCACAGGGTGTTTGTTGTGAGGGGGGAAGGGCAAGGAGATTGTAAGCCCCTTTGAGTCTCCTGCAGGAGAGAAAGGGGGGATATAAATCCAAACTCTTCTTCTTCTTCTTACAACGGGTCGCACACCCGTATTTAATATTTTAGTTTCTGCAAAGAGAAGAGTTTCGATTTATACCCCACTTTTCTGAACTGTAAGGAGGCTCAAAGCCATTTACAAACTCTTTCCCTTCCGCTCCCCATAATAGACACCTTTTGAGGTAGGTGAGGCTGCGAGAGTTCTGGGAGAATCGTGACCAGCCCAAACTCAACCAGCAGGCTTCCTGTGGAGGAGTTGGGAAACAAACCCAGATCTCCGAATTAGAATCTAACCCTCTTCACTAGCACACTACGCTGGGGAGAGTAGGAATAACAACTTGTCCATGTGGATAATGGAGGGGTGTTAGGCTCAACAGCATTGTGGACAGCAAGGTTGTTTTCGGAACAGTTTTGCCACGTTTAGCCAACTGTCCAATCCTTGCTGTTCAAAGAGAGCACTGTTGGGCAGCCTTTTGGATCTCTTTAATGAACCGATTCACCTGGTTCTTCCAGAAACTTCATTTTAGTGGCTTGTTAAATTAATTCTAGTCTGAATTAATTAGATAGTCAAAAACATCTGGCCTCAGATAACTTGCCCTTCCTTTCTCTCTATTTCCATTTTACTATAGTGAAGTGAAAGAATACTAATTAATGTGTATGTTTCATTGTCCAGCTCTCCTCTCTCCTCCCTTTTCCTGCTACCAGATGTGCATTTATTCTCTAAATGATTAGTTTTGCCAGTGTTAACCCAGACATTCTCTTTGCAAAAACAAGTTGTTCCAACCCTGGCACTGGAATCCATGGCCCGCTCCCCACCCCCCATAAGCCCCGGGGTCACCTCTTTGAAAGACACGGGGATCCTTGACGTTCCCTTCATCGCCAATACGCCCACTGCGCTGCTTTCCAGATTTTGCCGTTCTCCCAATTCCTTGCCGCGCTGCAAATTAGGTCCTCAAGAAAGAAAGCAGCATTTTCAAAACCCCCCGCGGCAAGGAGGTGGGAGAGTGGCAAATTCCAGGTGCTGCTGGAGCTGAAGGTGCGGCTGCTGCTGCTGGCCCGGGAGGAAGCCGCCGCAGCCAGACTCAGCGACGAGCTGAGCTTAGTGGCGGGAGAGGAGGAGGAGGACGGCGACAAAAAAGGTGGCTCTTTGCCGGGAGCCTCCTGTGCCACCCAGTCCAGCAGCCAAGCCCCCCCGGCCGGGACTGGCACACCACCAGCACCTGCAGCTGCGGTCCGGTGCACCTCGCCTGCTGCCCAACGTGCGGAGCAGCCGCAGGACCCCCGAGTGCTGGAGGAGAGGGGCGAAGGGCACCGCTTCGAAGGCTTTGCGCTCTGGGAGCCTGAGCAGTGGGAGACAAATGTCTCCGTGGTCAAAAGCCACGGAGGCTTTTCTAGTGGGGTCACTGCGTGGTTGCACACAGAGGAGGTAAGTGGGGAGTGGCCCCATGTCCTGGAACCGCTGCCAACATTTTGAAATGAGCAATGGAAAGATTTCACAGCAGAGTATTCAAACCTGGGGAATCTTGTAAATGCCTAAGAGAGTAGCCATGTGAAGAGAGGTTTCCGAGCCCAAGCCACCGACGACAGCTACAAGGTTCTTCCAGATGCCACAGCTGTAGTTGGGAATAGTCCTATTCTGGTTAAAGAGGAGAGTCAAGGTATTCTGAAAAGTCATTCTTGCATCAAAGTAGCTGTCGTAGATGCGGAACCCCAGTGTTACATTGGGTAAGATTTGGGGATTCTCATTAATCTCTTTCAACGCAAAGACCAAGGACAAGACATGCTGGTAATTCTTGGGCACTGTACTGAAATAAGAGACAGATTATTTACATGGTTGATAGTTACAGGTGCTTGTAAGCATAGCCTCAAAGTGAACCAAAATTAAAGAGGTAGGCAAGTTATCCTGAGAAGCTGAACATGTGACATCTATCCACTTTTATTTTCATAATCACAGAATATCACTGAATAATCACTAACACTAATCTTTTTTAAAAAAAAAACCTTAATCAACATAGATAGCCATATCACTCCCTTTTTTCCTTTGAGTTAATTAATGATCATTAGGAAAGGAATTGATCATGGGATCATTAGGAAAGGAATTGATAATAAAACTGAAAAGATTGTCATGCCCTTATATAAAGCAGTGGTGCGACCGCACTTGGAGTACTGTGTTCAGTTCTGGTCGCCACATCTCAAAAAGGATATTGAAGAGATAGAAAAAGTGCAGAGGAGGGCAACAAGGATGATTGAGGGACTGGAGCACCTTCCTTACGAGGAGAGGCTGCAGCATTTGGGACTCTTTAGTTTGGAGAGGAGACGATTGAAGTTCATAAAATTATGCGTATTGTAGAAAATGTTAGACAGAGAGAAATTTTTCTCTCTTTCTCACAATCACTAGGAACCAGGGGCATTCATTGAAAAATGCTGGGGGGAAGAACCACGTGTGATTGGTGCTTGGAATATGCTGCCACAGGAGGTGGTGATGGCCACTAACCCGGATAGCTTTAAAAGGCGCTTGGCCCCGATTTTATGGAGGGAGGAAGCTCCATTCATGGCTACAAAATCTTGATCACTCGCTTGCATCATGAGATTGGAAATGCCGCCAGTAGACCAAGGTAAGATCGGGAGCAACAGCCGCAGAAGCCGCCATTGTGTTCCTCACCCCCCTACATGTGTAGTTCCCAAAGGCACCCTGGTGGAGCCACCGCGAGTTAGCAGAGAGCTGGGACTAGATGGACTCCTGGTCTGATCCAGCTGGCTTGTTCTTATGTTCTTAAGGCCCTTTGCTTTCACCTCCTGCCTGTGAGCTCCCAAAGGCACCTGGTGGGCCACCGCGTAGTAGCAGAGAGCTGACCTCAGATGGACTCTGGTCTGATCCAGCTGAAACTTTGTTCTTATGTTTCTTGCATACCCTTTGCTTTCACCTTCCCGCCTGTGAGCTCCCAAAAAAGGCACCTGGTGGGCCACTGCGAGTAGCAGAGAGCTGAACTAGATGGACTCTGGTCTGAATCCCAGCCTGGCTTGTTCTATGTTCTAAGGCCCTTGCTTTCACCTCCCTGCCTGTGAGCTCCCCAAAGGCACCTGGTACCGCGTAGTAGCAGAGAGCTGGACTAGATGGACCTCTGGTCTGATCCAGCTGGCTTGTTCTTGCATGTTCTTAAGGCCCTTGCTTTCACCTCCGCCGCCTGTGAGCCCTTAAAGGCACCTGTGGCCACCGCGCAGTAGCGAAGAGAGCTGGACTAGATGGACTCTGGTCTGATCCAGCTGGCTTGTTCTTATGTTCTTAAGGCCCTTGCTTTCACCTCCTGCCTGTGAGCTCCCAAAGGCACCTGGTGGGCCACTGCGAGTAGCAGAGAGCTGGACTAGATGGACTCTGGTCTGATCCAGCTGGCTTGTTCTTATGTTCTTATTGTGGGACCAATAGGGTAGCAGAACAAGCAATCAGATAAAGAGTGGGATCCAACCAGTTTTTCTGCAGGTGAAAATGCACCACTAGAAAGCTATGGAAGAGGTCATGGGACCTTTTCACCATGGGGATGATGGGATCAACTTGGGCAAGAGACATAGGTTATGTCGGCTGCAGTAAAGAGGTTAATTAGGGGACATTAACTGAAACCAACTGGTTACATCCTACCTGGAAAAAATTAAAACTGTTGATAGTAGAAGAAGGGAAAGGCAAAAAGTAGAACCGGAGGCATCCCTTGAAAATGCTGGGGGGAAGAATTAGGACTAATAAAAGGAAACACTTCTTCACGCAACGTGTGATTGGTGTTTGGAATATGCTGCCACAGGAGGTGGTGATGGCCACTAACCTGGATAGCTTTAAAAGGGGCTTGGACAGATTTATGGAGGAAAAGTCGATTTATGGCTACCAATCTTGATCCTCCTTGATCTGAGATTGCAAATGCCTTAACAGTCCAGGTGCTCGGGAGCAACAGCCGCAGCAGGCCATTGCTTTCACCTCCTGCATGTGAGCTCCCAAAGGCACCTGGTGGGCCACTGCGAGTAGCAGAGAGCTGGACTAGATGGACTCTGGTCTGATCCAGCTGGCTTGTTCTTATGTTCTTCTTAGAAGTGTGCAAAACATAGAAGTATCGCACAAGCATACTACACTTCCAAGCTCTTTCTATTTCTCTGCTCTTGCAGTGAAAATCAACATGGTAGCTGTTCTGCATAAAATCAGTTTTAAAAATTGGTATCAAATGATGAGATTTGGTCAGGAAGACTGTCCTGTTCCAATGCTCCCTTTATCCCCTCCCCCCACACACCTAAGCTGTTAGAGAGATGAACTCTTGGATGGAGAAACTGGATAAGAACAAAAGCAGACAAAGAGAGAAAATCACAAACTGTTTGTCATTGAAAAAGAAATAGAATTAACCTCTTTATATTGGAACAATGGTTTTAAAGGCAAAAACAATTTGACATCTTATTGAATAAACAGGTCATTTTAAGGCAACATTATTGCTTGTGTGGTATTAAATTGTTTGTAATGGCTACAAGCTCATCTAATTCATTCTAAGAATAAAAGTATACAGACAATTGTCATACAAAAATCCATGAAAAAGATTGCCTTTGGGGTGCTCCCTGAAAGTGACATCCTCAGAGATGGGGAAGAACTGAGACGTGATCCCGCCAACAATGAGGTCCCCTGGCTGAGAATATTGGTGTTGGGTCTGCAAAGGATCGTTCTCGGTGCACATAGCCAGATTCCTTTCAGACTCTGTTTGTGGCATCAGCAGCCACAATATCAGGAGCTGTAAGGAAACACTGCATTTTGATATTTGGAACTGCAAAGAATCTTCCATTGAGATGAAATCCTTTCTTGGTGTCTTGATCGTTTATTATCCCGCCTCAGCCTCTTGAGCGTTCAGTCTTCAATGGCACCATGTCCTGTGGTTCAACTGATCCAAGTACTGATCTATGAATCTAAAGAGAACATAAGCATAAGTATAAGCATTTATTGTCATTGTGCACTCACAACGAAAATTTACAGCAGCATTCCTCGATGCACACAATTCCAGACTTATACCCCATCCTCACTTTCCCCTTCCTCCACCCATCACTACACAGCCCCAAACACATCACCATGAAGCCCCGGAGTTCAGCATCGCCACAGCTCTAGAGTAGAAGCTGTCTCAAAGCCTCTTTGTCCTAGTTTTGATAGACCTGTATCGTCTGCTGGATGGTAACAGTTCAAAAAGAGAGTGTGCTGGATGAGACGGATCTCTCAGAACATGAAGAAAGGGCAGATGGAAACAGGTCTGATTTGCAAAGAGACCCTCACCCCTGCTCTGAACAGTACAGGAATATTTTATGTAAGCGCTAGCAGCACATTTTTTTAAAAAATAAGTCTGACTGTGGTGAGAAGGAAGATGGATTATAGTAATTGGAAATGATTGGTAGGTATGTGAACTCCTCCCCAAGGTACTGAGTTCTATAGGACACCAGGTGCAGCAAAAACATGCAAGAAAACATTGAAGGAAGTGAGATGCTACCGTATCGTGTGGTGACACTGGTTTGATATGAAAATCCTAATTTCAGACATAGGTTCTTCATGTTCAGGAGAAAGCTACAATCTATTAAAATTGTTTTTGCTAGTTAGTAGTAGAAGTAGAAGAAGAAGAAGAAGAAGAAGAAGAAGAAGAAGAAGAAGAAGAAGAAGAAGAAGAAGAAGAAGAGGAGGAGGAGGAGGAGGAGGAGGAGGAGGAGGAGGAGGAGGAGGAGTTTGGATTTATATCCCCCCTTCTCTCCTGAGGAGACTAAAAGGGGCTGACAATCTCCTTGCCCTTCCCCCCTCACAACAAACACCCTGTGAGGTGGGTGGGGGTGAGAGAGCTCCATAGAGCTGTGATTAGCCCAAGGTCACCCAGCTGGCATGTGTGGGAGTGCACAGGCTAATCTGAATTCCCCAGATAGGCCTCTACAACTCAAGCAGCATAGCTGGGAATCAAACCCAGTTCCTCCAGATCAGAGTGCACCTGCTCTTAGCCACTGCTCTTAGGCACTAATAAAATATAACAGAAATACTGCCATGTACATTTTTAGGATTCAGTTACATTAGACCTGAAGATTTTCAGTATTTTGTTTGAATCTGCAGTGGATGAAAGCGCCCATTTTCCTTCTTCCTATTGGATGGTTCCCAGTGACACAATTCAATGTTGGGCCATTATCAAACTATTTCTGCATTGCCAATGAAATGGGTAAGATTCATAATTTCCACTGATGACTGTGGAGATACTCTGTTCAAGCATTGAATCTACTCCTTTCCC
>NW_025951052.1:0-12101 GCF_021028975.2 Sphaerodactylus townsendi
TAGTAGTGCTTGGGGGTAGATGGTATAACCCTTTTCAAGATTTGACAGCTACTTCCGGTCCCGCTTCCCTGGTGTTAAAAGGGGGAGGGAAATTAAAGGCTGTGTATTAAAGTTGGAGGAGAATTAAAGGGTGGAGAAAAAAAAAATGCTTGAAATGTGAGTTTGATTTTATTAGGGTTGTGTGTGGAAATTGGTTTGTGTTTTAACGAGTGGCAGTAGTCTTGGGGCAGGGATCAGAGAGCAAAATGCCAGTTTCCCCTGAAGCTGGTACAGTGAATGTAATGATTGAGAAGGGGACTTCTCCATTTTTACACGCTCCCAAAAGGTTTTAGGAAGCAGAGAGCCAGCCAGTGTTCCCAAAACTCTAAGCAAAGCTGTCCCTGTCCACACACCCCAGTGTTTAAAAAATCCGGCAGCACTCTGTGTTTCACACTTTCCCATTTTACACACTCTGTGGAGAACACAGAAAAAAGCAAACCCCCTCACCCCACTTTTTTTCTCATTCTCTGGAAGCCAGCCTGTTTCACCAGGGGGCACCCACAAAAAGCTGTACCTCAACAAACGGCGGTTTTACATGCTCTTTTGGAGAACACTTTGTGTGAATAAGCAAACCCCCTGTCCTTTAAAAATCCCGCGCCAGCATTCTGTGTTTTAAACCTCCCAAAAGGTTTTAGGAAGCAGAGAGCCAGCCAGAGTTCCCAAAACTCTACAAAAGCCTGGTTCTCTCTTGCTGCGCACACCTCTCCCACCCCAGTGTTTGAATTCAAACAGGCCTGTGATTTTACAGTCTATGTGTGGAGAACATTGTGTGAATAAGCAAACCCTGTCCTTTAAAATCCCACAGCACCCTGTGTTTTACACACACTGTGGAGAACACAGAAAAAGCAAACCCCCACCCCCTTTCTCTCTCTTTCTCACACCTCTCCCACCCCAGTGTTTTAAATTCAAACAATCCTATGATTTTTACAGTCTATGGTTTTGCAGCCTGTTATACATATTCTTTCATTCCCCAAACTGTGTGCCTTTTGCTTACAATGTAGTACCTTCCCAAATTCGCTGGCAGAAACTAATGCATTTCCAAAATACTCAGAAGGATACAACGACCCCCTAGCACCAGAGATCCACACAGCAGCATCCTTAGGGTTGGGAAAACAATTAGTCAGCATATCCCTGCCCTGAATCTAAAAGCCATAGCTCACATTCCCCAAACTCTCATCCAAACTTTGAAAGAGTTTCCTGCAAGGAAAGCTAAATTAAAAACTCCCACACACTTTATAAAAATGATATAAAATGGGAAATTGAACCATTGGGGATAGGGGATACAAGTTCACAGGGTGTTTCCTGCAAGATGCTTTAAAAATAGATTCACCCATCCCCCAGAAGCCTTTTCACATCCTTCAGCCCCTGAGGTGCAAAGCAGAATCTCTCATTCAAAATGTAGAGAGGCTGACAGCCCAGACCCTCCAAATCCCCCCCTTTGAAAAAAAAACCATGTGTGCTTCGCTATGAGTGTGAATGTTGAAAACGATGGGCCAACAGAGGCTTTAGCAGATATGCTTTGCAAAACAGAGACGTTTGTCTTTTTTTTGCACAGTGGCCAGAAGGTTTCAAGCAGATGTTCACAGTAGAAGCAGCACACACACCAACCCTGCAAGAGTAGACCACAATGTCCCAATAAACCATGCAAACCAGGCCATTTCCCTCACCAAATAGCTATCATAAACACAAACAACTCTGTCTCTGGCATGGCATGCATTTTTCCCATATGTTAAGACTTTTTTTAAAAAAATAAAGAAAGCCCAGAATCCCCATTGTTCTGAATAAATATTGACTTTTTATCTGAACAACACTATATATACAAAAGTCTGGCAGGGCCATTATCCGCCTTTAGGTAGGTTTAAACAGTAAGAAAATGTGCGAGGCAACATACTGAAACTGTGGATAACCAATTGTGTTGATAGCAGTTAAGAAATCACAGAACGCATTTGACGCGTAGGAATCGGAACTTTATTGGTAATTATGCAGGATTTCATAGTGTGAATTTTACAGTTTATATACCCCCTTCTGAGGTTTTTTCATGCAGAAGCGGGCTATGGCATTAGTCCACCAAATCCAAAAGCAAGATTAGGGAAACGCACCCGAGTTACAGCATTCTAGAAGTTACAGTTACCGTGTTGTGAAGGAATGTTCCCCACCGCGGTCTGTTTCCCCCACCCTTCCTTGTAAGCACCCAGGATGGTGGTGGGGTGATCAGTAACGCAAGCGCTACTGGAAATCCCCTAGGGAGTTTGTTGTACATTTTACCCGCGAAGCATGTTAGGTGACCAAAGCCGGTCCCTGCAATGAAATTCTTCAAAAGAGAGCACCACACTGAAAGCCTGTTGTGGGGAGATTGAAAGCAGTTTTGAGGGTCTTTAAAGAGCTGGGGAGGTCCTGAATGAAAGCAGTTTGGTCTGGGAAATGCATTAGGGGCAGGAACCCAGCACTAGGAAGAAGCTTACACAGCCCTAGTTTTCAGGGGGGGGAAAAGACACGCACACAGGGGACAACTGTGGAATCAGGCATTCAAACCTTACGTCGCGACAACAAGCCCTGCAGAAGGGGCAGGCACAGGGAGTCAGAAATAAGAGTTTGGCCGCTGTAAAAGCCAGACCCAGAGTGTCAGAATTTTGATTCCGAGGGTGGCGCGTCATATGTCCAAACAGAGCACTTTGGGAGATCACTTTGGAGGCTGGGCTACATGGCATTATTACCATACCCCACCCACCCCCAGAAGCACACCTTCCTCCAGGCATCACCCCACCCCACCTGCCAAACACACCTTCACTCAGGCATCACCCCAGACTCTCCATGAATTTCCCAGTCAGAGATTCTATGCAAATCCCCAAACTCTTTGCAGATCCTAGATGCTTGTGACAGAAGAAGAAATGTCCTCTAAAAGGAAACTTTTGTTATTTATCGGTCCCTATGTGTTTTACAGCTTGTTAGTTTTGTTTCAGCGGTGTATTCACTAAACCTTGCGAAATACCAATTTTAGATTTAGATTTTTTTAGTTTTTAAAAGTCGTCAGCTATTTTTGAATTTCTTTTTATTCCAGGAATGCTGTAAAAAAAGCTTTTAAGAATGACAAGCAAACCATTCTTAAGAATGTTAAATAATCACAGATTCAAGGCCAAAATGTTTTCTGGACTAGTGAGGGTGCCATTCAAATGGATTTTCTACAAATTTCTTTAAAATTATATTCCCCATAGCCAGATACATAAAAAGTAGCAGGGGAACTGGGGTGTGTCTTTGCTAACATACTACTTTCGGCAAACAAAGTTTTGCAAACCAGCTTTTAAAGCGCAGCACCTTTTAAAAGAGCTTTAAGATTACCCTCAAAATCCCTATAAAGCCTGATGGAATGCCCTCCTAGAAATATATCTAAAAGTTGCTGTAGCAAGTGAGAGGATTGTTCAGTAGTTTTCTAAAAAAAATCTGTAGGAGTTTTCACATCTGCAGAAAGCGGGCTGTTTTTCCTGAGATGATTTTTAAAGCATGCCAGCTTCAAGGACAGCCAAGCAAAAATACAACAGAGGGTCTTCATCTTTGTAAACCCTGCTTGTCCTAAAAAGCAGGAAGTTAGAGAGAAACTGTATCAGGACTAATAAAGCATCTGTCTGCATAATGAGCAAACACAAAGAGATATTTTTCCTGCCAAAGAATGAAGTCGGAGAAGCGGCTATATCTACACTCCCTGAGTTTAACTTTGTCAGGAGGTCTTTAAAAAAAAAAATACAGAGGGATAATCAATAGACGCCTTACAATCAAGCACTCCCAACCACCGTTCTTTCAGCCAAATCCAAAGAAGCTGCTCCTGTCATTCAAAAGAGCAGTTCCCCTAAAAAACAACTAATTAATGGAAACTGAGGGTTTTGCTCCTAGTTTTCCACAGGACTCTGAACTTTGCCATTTTGTACTCTAAGGGTCAATGATTATTAGTGACATCCCGAGGTGTTTTATTGTGCCATCCCCTGAGGCGATAAAATGTGTTATTTTCTGCGTTAGGTGACATTCCCACAGGGCCCCCGAATCCCAGTTCTGTCTTTTTTAGAGGGTACGCATTTGATCTTTCTTCATTACTGATCTCTACGCATGATTGGTTATCTTCACTTGGAGGCCTTACACCTGCCCTACTCGGGGAAGCTTTTAACTCTACCTACTCAGGATGAGGCAAAGCGTCTGCGTAAAAATAAATTCAGAGGCCAGAGAGGAAACTTGTTTAATCATTTCCTATGACAAAAGGAGAAGTTGTTGGCCGCTGTTGATCTAACTACTTCAATCTCTTTTACACTTGTTCTCACAAGAGAAGTTGATTCTTCCTACCATGCATAATAAGTATCGGCTGGAGGACGTTATAATACTGTTTCCCTGCAATCGGACCCGATGGTCAGGTTTTCTCTTCTGACTGAATGTCCTCCTTGATAGGGGAATCTCCGATTAACCGATGTGGAATAATGGAGGGGGAATGTAGAACTGTGTTGCTTAAACATCCTGCCTCCCCTACCCACAGGAAAATATACACGTATTTAAACATTTTGTAACTGTATACGAAGTAATTGCACCATTTCTTGAGTCTGTATCTATTTGCTGAAAAAAACCAATCTTTCAAAGTTGCTCGGCCACTTATGCACTACTACTACTACTAACATCTTAGCCACTCCAATGGTTGATCGCGTAGTTAAGAAGGAACCGTTGCTACTTGGATGGTCGAGGGATACTGTGTTGCAGAGCTATTTGTCCCGGTTCCTGACCGTTCAGCCGAATAAGAAAACTTGAATGCTTTTTATAGAAATGTAGGCTGATGACAGGCATCGTCTTTGTTCAGCTGTTAAAGGTTTTTAAGCATACACAGATCTATGTGTATCAGGAGGAAGGCACTGAGTGGCTGGCAAAGATAAGCAGATGGTATTTTCGGGGTGTCACTTTGTAATGAGACTTCTTATGTGTGAAATAGTAAAAATGGGTCCAGACTCTTCACAGCAGGATAGTGCCGGATGGGTAATATTCTAAAGATAGAGAAATTCTAATATAGACTAGTGTCCTTTTAAAAATTTGGAAGATGTTTACAGGGAATGATGAAATATACTATAACAGGTTCTGGAAAGATAAAAGGGGGGGAAGTGGTGATAAGGCTTTGTCCCTAACCAGACCAGAGGTTTTCTAAACAGAAGCGATGCTGAAGAGGCATTAAAGACACCTCCCGATAGGAACACAGCTTTTCTTGCTTTTAATAATCTTAGCCCAGAGCATCTGCGAGACGGTTTTATAACATGAGAGAAATTGTACTTTAGCTTGAGACTAAGGAACAAAATGGGAAATTATATAAGATATCCCAATTGTGTTAAGACACAAAAAGAATACTATTTTTGATTATAAAAGCGGCTGAAAGCTCAAAAACAGGGGTGAAAGAAGGGGTAGGAGATTGAGACTGAGGACTTCATGGAGATGAATTATTTTGCTAGGGTAAACTTTCTAGACAGCAACCTATAATGATTTTTTAATTTAAAGAGTGAATGTAATATCACCGACGAAGCAACATTTCATTTTCAGCAGCAAAACTCTTTTCTAACACACAGAAGGGGCCAAAATTAAGCGAACAGCATTTTAAAGCCCGTTTTGTAACTCTTTGGAAAGTTTGGAAAAACACAAAATCCCATAAAAACTGAAATACTTTTTTTCAACCACGTGGGCAAGAAGTAAAATAAATCAGGAGGTGTTGTGAACATGTAAAGCTGACAAAATCTCCTAGTTACGGCCCATCTACTCCCCACCCTATGGCTCCCAGTTTCTCAAAAGATACATTAATACCCAGGTATTGCGATACAAGAAATAAAAACAGAGGAAATACAACTGGAAACAGTTCCGTTGAGAGCTTTTATTTGCTCGAGAGGGAACACACCTGAGGAGTTCCTGTTAGCGCTTACACCAAAGGTTCCTCTTACTGCACAGCCCATCAGGTATACTGATAGCTCTGTGTGGAGATTTTTACTGTCCCCTTCAAAACCGGCTGCTCTTTCCAACCTGTTTGAGGTGAGACTGTGGAAAGGTAAAGGCATTCTGGACCCAGAAGTGCACAGTCAAGTTATCATAATTGATGATCATCCGGTTTCCCTTTTTTTTTACCTATTATATATTTACGAGGAGTCTAGCCTTATCCAACCATGAGATCCCAGCGAACATTGTATTTTATCATCACGGCAGCGGCAGCAAGAATTGTGCCGACGCACGCGTGTGCAAAACAGATAAAGTGCTCTTGCCCATGCCGGAAGATTGGAGAGACAAAGGTGCTTTCCTTATATGTGAACCTAGGCGAATACCTTTTTGAATCATATAAATATAAATGGGGGGCCTTGGACTAATTATGTGAATGACTGAATTTTTTTTAAACAATTCTGAATAAAAGGGGGGGTTGTCATCACATCAATCCACTCGGAGGAGGGTTTCTATAATTGGCCTGAGGCTTGTTTTTAGAGCCGTCCCAGTTCACACCGTGGGGGGGGTGAGGGTAGTTACACATAAATATAGCCTGTCTTTTGAGTGTGAAACCAGCTGACTTGCACACTGAAAATGGAGTCGAGGTGGATCTGAGAGTCTGTTCTCCATGAGCCCACCCCCAGCTCCAAGGAGGAGACAGAGAGAACCAAGAAGGCCTCTGCTCGCTGAAGATTCTAACATCGCATGGCGATTGTTTCCTCCAGCCATTGAAGAACAGGGTCCAGCCCCCATTTCAGAAAGCATGGATGCTGTACAACAACATGAGCAGATGGTGAGTTAGCAATATGTTTGGGGTTTTTAGGGTTGTGGAAAAAATGTGTGTGGGCATTGTGTAAATTCTTCTTATTTTTCCAACATTTTACAGAATTTCACCTTCTTTCACAACTTTGGTTATGATGGGGGGTCCCTATCTCCAACTGTGGCCGAGAAGAAGAGCGGAGCCTGGGAGGCTTTGACCTGTGGCCTATTCTGCACCTTGAGGAAGGAGATCGAAGCGTTTAAGAAGCTATTGAAAGCGGCTGTTTGCGTCATTTTTATAGCCAGCGAGCTACATATGGACATGTCTGGCTGTGATGGCTGTAGATATGACCAAAGGGAACCAGGAAGCTCATGATTGCTTATCCGCACGTGGTTCTGATTTTTATGATCGAATTCTGGCTTTGAAATATGCCAGAATCTGAAAATATTGCCTGCAATGTTAAAAATGTGTCTGTTTTTAGGTTGTGCTTTAGACTGTTTTGCTGTCCACGCCAAAACACTGTCCTTTATATTGGAAAATTGGTTATGAAAATTGGTAACGCTGAGAGTCCCGCAGCTGTACTCGAAAAGTTTAGACAGAAATGTCTGCCAGAATATGTGGCCTTGGTAAAAAAATACCTGTCCCAACCACACATGGTTGAAAACCTTCTTGAAATCTTTTTGTAAAGATGTGTGCAAGGGTTTCTATGGAAAAAATAAAACTCTGTATATGTAAAATCAACCTTTACAGCTTTCAAGATAATCATGTAAAAATAAATCTGAATATGTGGTATTAATAAAACACAACACATTTACCCTTATTGAAAAATAAAACTCTGTATATGTATAATCAACCTTTGCAGCTTTCAAGATTATCATGTAAAATAAATCTGAATATGTAGTATTAATAAAATAAATCTGAATATGTAGTATTAATAAAACACATTATTGAAAATATTCTAAAGTGCTGGTTCTTGTGAAAGTTTTTTTGGATTGTAGGTTTTAAAGGGGCATCCATCTACCAAACACTGGGGTTTTACGGTGTGGTCCTTATTAGGCGTGCCGGACCAAACTTCTCGTAAGCCACGTCATTAAGCTATGATCTTTCAAATCCTACATACATTCATTATTCATTTTGCTTCTTGCTCTGTGATTTAAGACCATATTGGGATGTCGTAACTATTGTTTTGAAGCATGTGCATTCCTTTTATAATGAATATAATGGATTTGTGGGGTGTTGTTTTTAAGCCTTAGTAATAAAACCCTGCAAACCCCATTTTATATATGCAGTTCGCAAATCAAATTAGGGCCAACTAAAAGAATCTATCATTAAGAGATGTAAAAACATAAGCAAAACCTTATAAACACATTCTATTACAAAATGTTAATCTTCCTTAGGTATTGCTGTGTGAAATAATATGTCTCGAAATTATTATTTTTCACTTCAACAGCTCTTATAAACTAAGCATGTAGATGGTTTCCTATCAGGCTTGTTAAAACAGACTGTTGACTGTTAAAAATTACTGAAGTGTTACAGGTGGTTGTAAAATAAAGCAAAGAATAGCTTTACAGCATCCCTTTTGCTCTCTTGAGACTCCTGATGGAGGTGAATGTGGCCCAGGTGTGTGTCATGGCAACCCTACAATGTTCTGTCCCTGTCAGTCTGAAGGAGTGGGGAGAGACTCCTAGCTGTGCCCTGGGAACAAAACAAACAAGAAGTCGGGCACCCCTTTGAGAAAGCAGTCTGTAGTTTTACGCTGTTATTTCTGCTGTGCACTATATAGTGGGCACAGTAAACGGGGAATTGGCTTTGGCAAGCCTCAACCTTGCCATAGAGTGAAAGGGGAACAAATACAAACACAAAATAGGCGAGAGTTCACTATCACCTTCTTGATGTTCAGTCACCTTCTTCATGCATGACCGCTACATTCATGAAACAGGTAATAAATGGGACCACCATTTGAATTGGCCCAGGGTGAAATGAGCAACACCAACGGCTCTCAAAATCATACCCGATATCCAATAATTTCAGTTAGTATGTAGTAATACTAAACTTCTTATGTTTTTAATCTTTGCGGCCCAAGCCTCAGCCAGACTCACATGGAATCCCACCCTTTCTTAAATGTAATAAAAGGATATAAAATGGACGTGAATCGCTCTTATAGGTCACATGTTAAAACAGCTTTTCCCGCTCCTCCGCGTTTGAAAAACAACCAATCAGAGCTTGGTGTGTGCGTCATGGCCCCACATGCGCCCCTAGAGGTTATACGGTATAAATATGGAAAAGAGGAACAAGTTGAAGCGTTTTTTCTGTAGTTGCTGGCTAGGGACCTTTATGGAAAACACACTGGAGAAGGAGAACATGTGTGCCAGTGCTACAACTTCTGCAGAACTAGAGCGTGAAGAAGAAGAGGAAATGGCACCTTTCCAAGGACAACGTGATGAATCTGACGATAAGGAGAATAGCGTGCGCTTTGCAGTTGTTAAAGCAGGTAAGCATTCTGGAGGGTGGCGGGTGGTGTGTGTTTTTAAGTGTGTAGTGGGGGAAAAAACCGCTCTGTTTTTCTCATTTGTAGCTGCAGGAGAAGATGAACAGGTATTTTGCAACATGTGAGTTTGCCGATATTACGGAGGTGACACGCGTCAAATTCCGCCCTAATTGCTGCCATTATTGCAAAACGGTAACCTCTTATCAAAATCGGGGGACGGATGATGAATCTGATTCTGGTCACAGTTCGGAGCATGAGATTTCTTCTGAGGAAGATGAGGGTGACACCCCGGCAACACCCCCACCGACTCCAATGCGCTCAGAGGAACAGGCCGACCCCTTGGAGGTTGATGCAAAGAAGATCCTCTGTGTGACGGAGCTATTCCCCAACGTGAGTATGCAAAAGAAAAAAAGGCCAATGTGTATTAAGTCTACAACCCAAAGCTGATGTATTTTTTTAATGTTTTCAAAACCGTAGGTGTGGCAGGGTGCAGTGGATCTGACATTGTTGGCTAAGTTGGTTCAGGAAGAATTGAACCCCGAATGCTGTAGTCGGTGCGAACTGATCGAATTGTTCCGAAGCACAGCCGCTTCAGGACCCGAGGGGGCACGTGCTATGTCAAAAATTACGGTTATAGCGATGAAGGGGGTGAATGAGCATGTCGTTCTAAAGCCCGACCTGCATAAGGATGAAAAAACCCAGGACTGACTAGTGTGTTTGTGCGCGGCGGATTCGGAGTGCCCTCTTCTGTATGAATATTGCTGAATAAAGAAAAAAGTTCATTGTTGTAAAGAAAACACTGTGTGTGTCTGTGTGTTTAAATGCAGGTATGGGATGGGTCCGTGGACTATGCTCTTTTGGCTATGTGTGTTCAAGAGAAAGTAAATCCTGAGTGTTGTTACAGATGCTATTTTGTACACGTGTTCAGAAACGTGGATCCTGTACTGCGCCAAGAGGGGTTAAAAGCATAGATCCGTATGACATCGTGGTAGTGTAACCACAGCTTGTGGGTTCTGTTGGGGCAGAGCTTGGAAGGGTTTGCAACAACTAAATTTTAAACAAAAAGGTTTACTTTCTTTAACATATAACAATTATCAAACATTAACATTTAACTTAACACTCCAAGGCCCTGTTCAAGTCCATCCTTTCAGTTTAGAATTCATGATAAAATGCAATTATTTTAAAATGTTCTCAGAGGCTGTTCATCATAACTGATGATCAAATTACAAATTGAACCTCGGGGGGGGGGGAGTTTAAGCATTCCGACACATCGCTCTCTACAATCCCTGATGCAGAAACATTATGAACAGCTATGTATTCACGTCCCCTGCTCTTTCTTCTATACTCCTTTGGTTACAATTTATTAATCACAAACAAGCAGTGCCAACATTAAAACGTTGAAAATATAGCTATTATTAAAATATCCTACATTGTGCAGGACTAGGGTTGCCTGCTCCAGACTAAGAGATACCTGGAGATTTTCAAGGTGAAACCCAAGGAAGGGGTGCCCTCAGAGAGAGAGGACTGACTTTAGTGGAACGCAATGCAGAATCTACCATACAAAGTTGCCATTTTTTCCTGGAATTATACATGATTTACAGAAGATCTCCACCCACCACCTGGAGGTTGGAACAATATATGACTCGCACTCCTTAGCTAACTATTATGTATCTGAAATTCATTCCACTACCTATGGTGAAAAACCACATTATGCATTTTGAGAGACACAGTATTGTAAAATTATATGCCAAAAGCTATACCAAAAACAAAATAGCCACAGGCAACTAAAATAGCAAGGGGGAAGACTAGAAGACTTAAAGATAAATGTTTTCCAAGTATGCAACACCATTTAATAGCATAATATAAAAATATTACTAATTAAAACTTTGCAGGCTCCATTGTTCAAGTTTCATGGCTGGATGCAATATTTCTAAAATTTACAATTCAGAACTGAAATTTGGAAACCATTACCTAAAAAGGGATTATTTTCATATTCAATACATTAAAGATCTCATGCAAATACAATTCACAAATATCATACTGTGCTCATAGTGGAAGGTTACAGGTAAAATGTCTTTTGCTCTAATTAGCCCCCTTTTGCAGAGGCCTCTCTAAAAAGATCACCTTTTCTTTTAAAACCTAGTGCTGCGATTTTCAGAAGGGCATGTTCGATCTCCACTCTCCCGACTCTATCCCAACCTCCCCACCCCCACCCCATGAGGCAAAACTGGTAGTGAATGAGAGCGAATGAGAAGGCTCATTTGCATGCAGGCTCTGAGGATGCTGGGGGACAATATAAGGGAAATATCTTCTTGGAGAGGCAGAAAGGGATGAGGGCAAATTGCAAAAGAGTGATTTGCAGATGCCCTGAGGATGCTGGGGGAAACTGTTTACAATGAAATTGAGACTCACCATAACTTGAAAGGTTTGTTGACTATGGTGACGTAAATACCTAGTTGAGTGAGTTTTTTTACATAGAGAGCTCTAGAGAGAGTTCTAGCCAGAGCACAATAACAGTAATAAGCCTCAAAAGTCATTTAAGGGCCCACACTCCAGTCTGGAAAGAGCAGTCAGTTTTTTTAAAAAATTATTGTTATTAATACTTTTCTCTTTTTAAAACAAGGCCACACATAACTTTAAGTGCAACATAACTATTTAACACCAAAACAACTACCCTTACTAACATTTACAGCAGATACATATTCTCCTATACCAATCATCGTCCCTACTTTCCCTGAGAACTATATAAATAAATGAACAATAAAATAAACCTCCCTTTTATTCAGAATAGTTTAAAAATTCAGTCATTCACATAATTGGTCCGCGGCTCCCATTTAT
>NW_025951053.1:0-12098 GCF_021028975.2 Sphaerodactylus townsendi
TCTTCTTCTTCTTCTTCTTCTTCTTCTTCTTCTTCTTCTTCTTCTTCTTCTTCTTCTTCTTCTTCTTCTTCTTCAAATATCTGTGAACCATAAAAGACCTCCATTTGTCTGGGGATCCATTCTGTCTTTTGCCAGCCCTGGAGAGTTCATTGCCTGCCATTCCTGTACCAACTTGTGGGGTGTGTGTGTGTGGAAATCCCACCAATCGCAACTTTAAACCCTTTGTTCAATTAGTGACCATCAGTAGATCACCATGTAAGTACTACATTAATATTTACTTTGTGAAATCTACTTTGATTGGGAGCATTCTTGATCTCTTCAGGTTTGCGGGGCACTGCCCAACCTGCTGGCTGAAACCCTTGTTGGGTTTCTCTACGCTTGCTTGTGATCATTGTGGTTTCCCATCTGAAAAAAAGCCCATGATTGTGGCATCTGGGGGCAGTGTTTTTGCTGTGTTTTTCATCCAAACCATAAAATCCATTGTTTCCCACTGGCAGTAACATCAATGTATTGATATATTAATGTTATGTTCCTTTGAAATATGTTTAATAGAATCATAGATTCATAGAGTTGAAAGAGACCCCAAGGAGACCTCTCATTGCAGCCTGTAGCTTGAGTTGATTCATCTTTACTCACAAAGAAGTCCCACTGGGATCAATGGGACTTAGAATCATAGAGATGGAAGAGACCCCAAGGGCCATCACCCCATGGCAGTCCAATCCCCCGCAATGCAGGAACACATAATCAAATCACTTCTGACAGATGGCCATCCAGCCTGAATTAAAAAACCTCCGAAGAGGGAGACTCCACTACACTCCAAGTTAGTGCGTTCCACGTCGAACAGCCCTTCCCTTACGGTCAGGAAGTTTTTCCTGGTGCTGAGGTGGAATCTCTTTTCCTTCACCTTGAACCCATTACGCCTGGTCCTAGGTCTCACCGAGGGAGCAAGCTTGTTTTCTGTTGCTCCAGAGATTCAGTTGTGAAGATATGTTCCTCTCGCTTCAAGCAAGTCCAGCCACCATCTATTTCAACACCCTGTTTGCTTGCTTGCTTGCTTGCTTGCTTGCTTGCTTGCTTGCTTGCTTGCTTGCTTGCTGATTTTGGATTAACTAGAGTGAATGAGTTCACTACAGTGAACAAAATGCATATGTGGCTACATTTTGATGTGTTGATATGCAAGGCAACAGAGGGAAACAAATTGCAAGACAGGATGCTGCCTTCCGTAGCATTGCGCCTATTATTTTTCTGTGTTCTTGAAGACAGCAGAGCAGAAAAATGGGCAAAGGCAAAATTGTCAGCTCCAAGCTGGGAAATACCAGGAGATTTTGGGTGCGGAGACCAGACTTTGAGGAGGGAAGGGACCTCAGCAGAGTAAAATTCCATAGAGCCCACCCTCCAAACCAGCCATTTTCTCCAGGGGAATGACTCTCTACTGTCTGAGGATCAAGTGTAACAATGGGAGATCGCCAGGTACCACCTGGAGATTGGCAACCCCAGCAAGGGTTGAAATCAGTGGTGGGATTCAGCCTATTCGCACCTATTCAGTAGAACTGGTAACTAATTTTTGGTCTGGTTCAGAGAACTGGTGTAAACCCACCATTGAGTCCTTTCGGAACCGGTTGTTAAATTATTTGAATCCTACCACTGGTTGAAATGAACCACCATGCCTAAGCAAGAAAACTGCTTGCACCAAGCCAAGGCTGCATAAAATTCTGCACTTAATACTACAGTGTAAACTGTAATTTTATATATAATGGAGAAAGTGGGGGGGGGGAGAGAAATTCTTCTTCTAGGACTGAAAGGAACTGCTAAGCATAGAAATTAAAACACAGATCCAACTTCAGGCGGAAAAAAACTTGGGTTGGATGCAGACTGAACTGGCAATTTGTTTCAGCAACAACCCCCCCCGGCCACACACACACACTGCAGACTCGCCTCCTCCATCTAACAGGCAGAACATAATCAGTCTCTGTAGTTAGCAGAAGGGCCTTGGAGTGCTTCAGATGATGGAGGGAAGTTTAATGATCCAAAGGTGTTTGTAAAAGAAAAAAGCATAAAACATTAATCTGGGGAAGAGATACTTGAGTGGAAGCACTTTTGGTTTTGATGCCTGCCTGCCCCCAGTTAGAAAGTAGCAGGAACAGGAGGCAGAGCACTTAACTTGGATGATGCTTGTAGGCAATTTGCAAGATCAAGGGGAAAAGCATATGGGTCCCTCCCTCCCAGAACCCAAGGCCTTCAGAATGCAGGTGAGGGAGGCGGAAAGGTGGACATTTACGCTCTCTGGATCCATTTTTTCACCCTCAGCAAACCTAAGAAGCAGGCGGAGAAGCAAAAAATAGGCGAAGGTGCTCTTTGTTTTTTGAAAAATCTTGCTTTAAAGACCCTGTAGGCCGGAGTCCTCATAGGCAGCAAAGTAAGACAATAGATCTCTAAGTGTTACTATTCCAGAGAACAGGTGGTTATACCGTTCGTGAATGTCAACAATGCCCTGAAAATAAGAAGGATAAACTACCTTTCTCCCAATTTTAAGTCATATTTTTAATATGGGAAAACATTAAAAATGTGCCTTTCAACATGTGCACTTTGAAGTGGTACACCTCTCTGAAACATCTGGAAACTGCTGCCCTATTCTGCAGCGTGTCTCCACTGCATCTGCATGTATTCTGCACTAGGTCTTTGCCACATCTTGCTCCCCTGTTGTTCCATAAGACTAACAGTGGCATTACTTGATTTCGAATACCTTTAATGGCATATAAATAGTTTAAGATTAACTTAGCAAGATAATAACAGCCCTTACAACTTTTCAACTTCTGACGAGTTAAAATAACACCATTTAAAAATTTAGCCACCGCTTCCAACAGCTCGTAGTTGTGGCTGTTTAAAAGATATATAACCTTCTGTTTATCTGTAATGCCTTCACTTCCATGCAGGAAGGGGATTATGTGCTTGTTCCTACCTATCTCATAAAAAGGACAATTCAACAGCATATGAGATACTGTTTCCACAGAATCCATGCCACACGGACATTTCCTTTCTTTATGTGGGATTCCAAGGTGGCGTCCAAGGCTAAAGGAAGAAGGCAGGGCATTACACCTAGCTAAGGTGATTGCTCTACGCAGTGGCATTACTCAATTGGCTGACTGTGTATCTTGCAAGGTAGCTGGGCAGGAGGCTTAGGGTTGCCCGGACCATGCCTGTAACTCCCAGGCTAATTTGCATGGGGGGGGGATGGGAGAAAGAACGGTGGAGCCTGAAAGTGACATCACTGATGTCCTACCGTGTTTCCCCCAAAATAAGCCAGGTTCTTATATTAATTTTTGCTCCAAAAGATGTGTTAGGACTTATTTTCAGGGGATATCTTATTTTTTCCCCATGATTTTGCGTACCCCACGTGACTGGATCAGCTGTGCTGGGGAATCTGTAATTGGGGCTTATTTTTGGAGTAGGGCTTATATTTTAAGCATCCTCCAAAATCCTGAAAAGCATCCTCCAAAATCCTATTTTTGGGGTAGGTCTTATTTTCGGGAAAACAGGGTGTGATTTCACCCCACTTCTATAGTAAAGCCATAAAGACGATGAAGTTTTCTAGAGCATTGCTAACAGCTTCCCCCGCCCCCCAAATGGATACCTCCATTTTTATTTGCGGTTGGCTGGTTTGTGGTGTATTTGTAGCTTGGTGGTATTGTTGCTTTAAATTGTTTCACTGTAATCTCTTCTCTTAAATCGTTTCACTGTTTTCCTGCCTTTGTTCCCTGGAACCAGTACGGGGCTCACAGGCTGCATGTGTACTCATAAATACACGCGCACACAGAGCCGGGGTCTGAACTTCAGCAAATTTGGCAAACCGCTCACTCTGCATGAATGCCTCCCCCGCAAAAAAAAAACATACACTGCAAAAGACAAAAACTTTTTGCATTGAATGTATATGCAGTGCAACAAGCGTCACCCAAATGATGGCTCAAAATGTAGACATGCATAGATGGCTCCGCAAATAATGACCGCTCTCTGCTAGATGATGGCTGGGAAATTGTCCACTTGCTCACAAAAGACAGATTTCCCCTCTGTGGCAAATGCAGGTGTTAGCTCCAAATGATACGGTGCTTCTTAGTCACTCAATGATGACTTCCCAGGAGTGCTGCACATGGTAACGTGAGATATGCTTGAAAGAAGTCAATGGGCTGCTCAAAGCATTGTGTAGAGGCGTCTTAACCAAGAGGTAAGTATTGCCATGGCTACTGTTTGCAGAGCAAAGCCACAATGCCGAGGTATTTCTGGGGAGAAAAGAAGGAAAATGAAGAACACGGCAAGGACAATTTGAGGCCCTGGAGATTATGAAAGGTTAATGCTAAGCACATGACCGAGAACACTGAACTAAAAAACTGGGAACACTGAACTAAAAAACCTAAGCTGTTTTATGTGCAACGAAGCAACGGGTCCCATATTTTCATGAGTCAACCCACCTTCAAAGCTCAGCCTGCTTTTCATCATAGGGGCTTCTGCAGACTTGAGGGTTTCCCGCACTCTCCCTGATGAGTTGTAGGCTCTTGGGAAATTGAGAGTCCAATAAAAAAGAGAAGCTCCAAATGCAGACCTCAGCCATCAACCGCTCCGAAGACAACCGATAATGTATGATTATTTCTGCTCATTTCCCCCTTGTCTTTTTCAATTTAAATGGTATATCACCTTGCATTTGACAGAAAGGCAATATACCCGTGGATTATAAAAGTAAATGATTGACAAATGAATACAGAGGGGGAAAAACTAGTGCCTGGGAAAATGGCATTCAAACTGTGGTCTCCCTTGTTTGGGATTCAGGGCCCTTTGGGGTGGGAGGAGAGGACATGCTCCAGGGCGGAAGGGGGTCTTGTAGCAGGAATCTTCCTTGCATCAGCACATATAGTACTGCCTGTGTAACCCCCATGCTCAGAATGGGCTGACCCAGAAAGGGGTGGAGAGTAAAAGCAGCAAGAGGCTACAGAGCTCATGTAGTTGGAGGAGACAAGGCTACCAGACTCGGGCCTTGGTTTGTATAAGCCCTTAACACCTTGTCAAGGGGTTCTTTTTGTGGTTGTAATGGGTGAGAGTTCTCCTGGAAACCTTCATCGTGTTGAATCCTGTTCATCCAGCCCTTGGAGTCTTCAGGAGCCAACCCACTTGCAAAGAAGAATTGGACTTGGCAGTATCAGTAGACTGTAAATATAAGGACTTGAAAATGCAACCTGAACAGGACCTTGGAGTGTGATGTTAAATGTTGATGTTATATGTTAAGAAAGTAAACCATTTTGTTTTTAAAATTTGTTGTTGCAAACTCATTCCAAGTTCTGCCCCACAGAACCCACAGATAGAGGTTACACCTGCTCACCAGCTGCTATATGTGGAAGCCTCAGAAAGGACAGGTGGGAGTTTGGGGCTATGCCGGCTTCTCCTGCCTCCTTCCCTGCTTGCAGACTGACAAGGGTGTGATGCCCAGTTCTTGTCCTCTTCTAATGACTGAATTAGATATTTGCCAGACTAGATTTGAGTTTGGGAAGCATGATCGCGAAGGAGCCATAAAGCTCCCTGATTTGGAGTGGCGCTTCATTGGTTGAGAAGGGGGGGGGGTAAACTCCCCCCGCCCACCAGTGTCATTTCTCTTACCAAGACCAGTCTCCCCTCCCAGGGTGATCTTGGGCCAATGACTCTCTCTCAGAGTAAGAGCCCCATCCAGAGAGGGCCCCCCAAAAGGCTTGAGGGAGCAGGGCAGCCTTGTGCCAGCATGTTTGCCCTCTCCAGGATACTTACCCCGGCGGAGGAGGCAAATGCGCCAGCAGCCAGCCAGCCACCCCTCAGCCCCACCATTGCCAAAACCAGAAATCCAGGCTGCTGTGGGACTGTGCTGGCTTTCTGATTGGATGCCAGAATGGGGGGAGGCAGGCCTGGGTGTTCTCAGGGTGGAGCTAACATTACTCAGCTCCCACCTGGGGTTTAGGTCCAGGAGCATGGCACCCCAATACTTGGACATATGTCACCCTTTGGGAATCATACGTCCTGCAAACCCTCTGGAGAGCATCCCAGGGATGGGGTGGGGGAGTATTTTTGCATTTTTACGCTCCCTGCGCTGCTGGAAAACCCTCTTGGAAGTGGTAGGGTAGCAGCGCAGCAGTGTCATCTGCCACCACTGAAAGCTTTGGATGGAACTGTCCGTCATCTGTTTTTATGAGGAGAGAACGATGCCATAAGCTACTCTGGGTTCCAACTGGGGATAAAAATGGGTATAAATATCTAAATAACACAGAATAAAATTAATGTATTCCTTCCTGTGATTCACTGGAGGGAGGAGTTTCAAATAAGGAAACAATGGAGGGGGAAAGCGAGACATCTTCAATGAAGACATCTTCAATGAAGAAGCAGCAGCACTATCCTATCCCATTCCATTCTTCCTCCTGGTTGGCTTTCAAAGCAAAGTTATAATAGATTTTAATTGGCACATCTAGATTGCTCCCAGTGCATACATTAGCACACGGAAGTTAAGGGTTTTATACACTTCCTGTTCAAAGAAATGTCAGTGGGTCATTCAGCTGGATGGAGGGAAGAAATTCCCCAGCAAAATGGGGAGCGGTATGATTGGTGTCCCTGGCTTGCTGACATTCTGGCATGACCTGGAAGTGATGTCATAATGCCAAGTGATACTATAGTATTCATCCAAAAGTCAATGGTTAAACCATAGAGTTTGGGGTGAATGCTACAGCAATGCACACAGGGCAATGATGTCACTTCTGGGTACACCAGGGACTCTGATCATCTCCTCAACTGTAAGTCCCCGGCCCTTTCCCCACTTACCTTAAGCCCCGCGCTACTTGAGAGTAGCGCGGGGTCCCTCAGCACTCCCCACTGAGAGGGGCGGCGACAGCGCAGCCGCCCCGACGCTGCTGCTGTCGCACCCCTCAACGCGAGGCATTCCTGGCGCTCTTTCAAAGGGCGCCTTTTGATGACCCCGGGCAGAGCGCGGGGTCGTGGGGACGCCCGGGCGCGCGCCAGGGATGCCATGCGCTGGGAATTGCGCGCAGCAACCCTCGGAAAAGGGTAAGTGGGGAAAGGACCCCCATCTACTACAGTTCCTGCTGGTAACCCTAGATATGCAAAAATCTGCAAGAGATTCTTTTGTGGCACTGAGATTAGCTATCACCTGGTACACAGTCTGTGAGATCAGGATGCTATTGAAAGAACAGATGCTGGGGCTGTTAAAAAGCTTGGCAGCTCTATAAATGGCTAGTAGGCTAGACTCCAATCTTTTTCTAACAGGCCCCAGGACTGATGCAAAGTTTCCTGAACAAAGAGAGGTTGCTGTGAAAGTGAAGCATATGTCAAATTAATTTAAAATGCTTCAGTAGACTGCTTTAACATTTTAGCCATTAAACTATGTTCTGTTTTGGAATATTTGTAAATTGGAATTAATAAAAATATATAGCTATGAAATACTATGGCCAATCAGATGGTCCAGTAATCTCACAAAAAGTGCATAAAAGATCCCTCTCCTGTTTCCTTTAGAATCTGGTATTCACTGCAAGCTGAATATGGAGTTAGCCACCATGAATAATCATTGTTGATAATCTGTAAGGAAACAGGGATGTCAGCAAAGAGATTTTTTAAGATAAATCTTTATCCTAACCTTCCTGCAAGGTGCTCACTGGAGAAACTATAAATTTTTCTATGGTGTCACTTAAGAATAAGGGTGGAAGTACCTCACTGTAGAGACCACCTTAGCAGATTGCTGAAGGACAGAGCGGCTGAACTCTTCTCTGCTGAGCTCCGGCACCACCACTGCAGATGGCCAGAAGCCGGTACTGCAACTGCTTTCACAGTGACCAGGTGACACAAAAGGCCAGTCGAGTTCCATGATTCCTAAAGCAGATAAGCCTAATCTGATCTGGTTTGGATTGGCTCATGCCTGCTTGTGCACAGTTCTGAGAACTTCATTTTTGATCTGCATTTGTGGTTCTGAGGCCCACAATTTAAACCCATTATTGTGAGTCTTGTCCTCTGCCGCCAACAGGAACGGCTCCCGGCCCTCCTCTGACAGCCCTTCAGATGCTTCAAGAGAGCAATCATGTCCCCTTTCAACCTCCTCTTTTATGGACAGAACATTCCCAAGTCTTTCCTGCTCGAATGTAATCTCCACGAGACGGATGGAGCATCACAGTGTGACCTGAAACAACATGGCAGCCCTCTCTAAACCTGTCTTCTACCTTTTTATCCCGCAGAGCCATCACTGAATTTGGAATTTGCTTCTCAGTTCCTTAATCTGCAGTAACATGGGTGGAGATCCCATCGACAGAGTTGCCAGGAACACTGCCTGCATTTCTCGGTGGGAATTCCTTTCCTTTCTACATGACTCTCCACACCAAAGCGTGATGAACTGGAACAGACAGCTCTAAAAATAAGCCTCCTTCTTGGCAAGAAAGGGTCATGGATAGGGAACACGGAACGGCGTCCATATTCCAAATCCAGGCAAGAGGCTTTTGTTATTTTATTTTACGAAGTGCTTTTAAGAATCAGTCACGCTGCTCCCAGTTCCCCAGGGTGAGCTCCTGCTTCCTTGACAACTGGCACAGTGCCAAATGAAGCAGAAAACTGACAGCAAAATTCACTGCAGAAGGAAAACGAGAGAGAGAGAGAGAGAGAGAGAGAGAGAGAGAGAGAGAGAGAGATATTCTTCTGGTACATATTACATTGTGAAACAGGCTACATTAAGGGGAGAGAGGTCTTCCATACTTCAACCCTGTATATGCCACCCTGACCTCCTTAAAAGAAAGATAAGTGCAAATATGATCTCTACTGTTATGGTCTCCACACTTTCCTGAATGGTGAGAAGTGGCGAGGAGAGCAGTAAAAGCTTTGGTTTCTTGTAGATCAGAGAAAGCCGACTTGTGTTTGCAACCTTTGCTTTATTCGCAACGATGCAAGTTAAAAGCATATATGCGGGGGGCAAAGAGTTACCCTTCTGGGACAGCAGATTACTTACCCAGAGACCCACCCCAAGATGCGCCACCTTCTCTAGCTGTCTTCTGATACCGAAAGAGAATGGACACGTTTGGGGGAGGAGCAGAATGACATTAGCAAGTTACACTCTGGATTTAAAGAGGTTCATTTGAATGTACTTATTCAGCCTGTGCATGCATACACGGGCACATACAACTTTCTTTGTGGGACAGGGAACTGAAATCAGGTGTTCCTGATCACACAAGTGTTCACTGGTACATGAACAGTCTGGTGACCTGTGTTCACATGAACATATGAATGTCAGCACCGAGCTTGCTCCCACAATCCTGCACTTCATCTGGGTTTGCCATATCTACTAGGGGTGGGAAATCTCCTGCCCCCAAAGGGAGTTGCCTGCCAGTACTTGAATAATCGTTGGAAGAAAAAAAAATTAAATGGCGTCTGTGACAGCGTGGCATCACTTCTAGGAAAAACCCAGAAGTGACATCACAACTCTGGAGGAATCATCCACAATTCTATGGCAAAACCATAGAGTTTCTGATTATTCCCAAAGAGAACTGATGTCCATTCTAGGTTTCCATGGAAGTGATGTCACACCATTGACGATTACCACCACCCATATTCCTGTCTCCCCCCCCACCTTAGGCTCATTCCGCACATGAAGAATAATGCACTTTCAAACTGCTTTCAGTGCTCTTTGAAGCTGTGCGGAATAGCGTGCGGAATAGCAAAATCCACTTGCAAACAGTTGTGAAAGTGGTTTGAAAACGCATTATTTTGCGTGTGCGGAAGGGGCCTTAGCGTCCCACTTGTTACCAGGCCTGGAAACCCAAACACCACCTTTTTTCATGTTTATTCTGCAGATGTACCTTCTGCCCACTATTTCCCCTTTAAACCAGAGAAAAACAAAGCCTGCTTTTTGTCCAGAGTAAAAGGGGTGGGGGGAGCAGAAGCCAGATCAGAGTTTCCAACTGCTTGTGTGTGTGTGTGTGGGGGGGGGGGGTTGCCCTCTCCATTTAACAGAGGTTTAATGGGCTATCATTTACCAGGTGACATTGTTTAGCTCCATACCTCCAAAAGCTTCCGAAGCACATTAAATAGTTATAAAAGGGTCAGCACATTTTTTTTCCTGAGGCCTGCTCGCAACCTTAGGTGTGTGGAGCCTCCTCAACTGTGTTCTGTTTGCACCTCAGTGCTGAAAAGGGATTCTTTAACAGTAGGCTTGCCAACCTCAAGGTAGGGCCTGGAGATCACAAATGATTGTAGTTTTGTAATACAAATGATTGTAGTTGAACTCCAGTTCCTCTGGAGAAAATAGCTGCATTGGAGGGTGGCCTCTTATGGCACTATATCTTGCTGAAATCCCTCCACCTCCTAAATTTCCAGGCATTTCCCGATCCAGCACTGACAACAGCGCAAAGAGGTTGTTCTCTGCATCCAACATTACTGTCATTTGGCTGCGGTTAAAAATACGAGCGCAGGGGCAGTTTTCTGGAAGTGACTATTTACCTTTAGTGCCTGCCACACTCCACTCCAGCCAGAACTCTATGACTGTACAATTTAGTAGCATATTGCCAGTTAACCCAGTACCTGTAATAGGATACAAAGGTAAAGCACAGGTCTACTCTGGTGACATTCTGGCTGAACTCGACAAATCAAAGCAACTGTTTTCTGATGAGGCAACAAATCTACTGTGGAATTCACCCAACATCCTGCAATTTATTAGTCCAGTGTTTTCTCTTGCTGTTAACATTAAGTCTAGGCTTGCCAAGTTCAGGACTGCAAGCATCTATTCCTTCCATTAAGCTCCATCAACTACTAATGGATCATTCCTCTCTAAGATTCTTTCCCGACCAGAGGTGCTGTCTTCTGACCTATTTCATTCCTCTGGGAAAACAAAACCCAATCTCAGCATTTCTCCATATTTAAAGAAGAAAAAAACACTTTTATTGAGTAGATTTTCACACACACACACACACACACACACACACACACACACACACACACACACACATAAAAATAAGTTCAGTGTGGTTGCATGGGTTAAAGGTTAGCAGTACCAGATTTTATCCTGGTCTTGTGCAGAATATGAAATTTAGCAGGTAGGGGTGGCCAACCTATGGTGCTCCAGATGTTCATGGACTACAATTCCCATCAGACCCTGCCAGCATGGCCAATTGGCCATGCTGGCTGGAGTTGATGGGAATTGTGATCCATCTTTATCTGGAAGCACTACTGACAACCCACTCCTAGCTCAAAGGGAGTTTCTTTGTTTGCCAGTGAAGGGCTGTATCATACTTGCCATCAACATAATCCCCCTCTCTGCCCCCAAATCAGGAGACTTTGAAAACCATACAGGCGCACTGCAGAGTCTGTAGGTTGGAAGCAACTACCTAACAGCATGTGGTAACTGCAATTACTATAGTTGCGGCAGCTTGGCACGAATGCTTCCTGATTGTGTAACCATTGGTTGATCAAAGCAGGCCTGTGATATTCTCATGGTGGGGAGCATCAATTGGCCTATAGTGATATGCACTGGAGAGACTGCTTAATTTCTGCTTAGTGGACTACTCTGGAAAGCAACAGAGCAGGGCTGACCTTAAAAGTTGGCAATTCTAGAAAGGGCCTCTCCCGCCCACACAGATGTTGTAACAAGAATTCAATAAGACAGTTCAGACTACTGATAGTATCCTAGCAATCAGGAAACGTTTCTATTCTTGGTGGAAGAATTTGACAGACGAAGCTCAAAATTGTGATGAGTTCTTTCCTGGTAACTGACTCTTATGCACGTTGCATTGGATAGTCCCGCTCAGGGGTGTAACGTGGGCGGGGCAAGTCAGGCAATGGCCACTGTCCCCCACCACTGCCCCCATCGCCACCACAGCCAAAGATTGCTGCATTAAGCAGCCTGTGCCTTCAACTTCAGGTGAACAGCTGGGTGTCAGGACCATGCCTGTCAGTATCTTGATGTCTTGCTGTGTGTGATTCGCAATTGCTTTCCTGTTTCCTTCTTCCCTTCCTAGCAATCTCCTGGCGCCAGCCCATCTTCAAAGAGGTGTGAAAGGTTCTCAGGTTCTTTGTAGCTTTGTAGTAGAAACTGTAGTGGACATTTGGTG
>NW_025951054.1:0-12095 GCF_021028975.2 Sphaerodactylus townsendi
CTACATTATTCTTCTGAGACCTGATCTAAATAACAGGAATCAGTTGACTAGGAGGAAGAACAATTAAAACCATTCTAATATACCTGTCCTATATTGTGTGAAGAAAAAAGACAATGAGACCATGATAGGAATTTTACGCTTCTATAGGGGTCAGTCCTACCCCCACATTAGTATTATTAATTTAAGAGTCTGCCCCTCCACTTTTGGGCTTGAGGTGGTTTACAACATAACTTAAATGCTTTAATAAACGTTTATACACATTGAAAACTTTCAACATTAAAATATCAGCATGTAAAACTTCCAGCGATTGAACATCTGAAGGAAAACACCACTGATGTATGTCTGGTTCATATAGTTTAATCTTCACATTGTGCCATCTTCCTTTAACATACAGAGTTTTAAAGACAGTCCACCATTATCAACTGTGCTGCTTCTTGATTAGTTCTTTACTAGAGCAACTAAGAACATAAGAACTAGCCTGCTGGATCAGACCCGGGTCCATCTAGTCCAGCACTCTGCTACTCACAATAGCCCACCAGGTGCCTTTGGGAGCTCACATGCAGGAGATGAAAGCAATGGCCTTCTGCTGCTGCTGCTGCTGCTGCTCCCGAGCACCTGGTCTTCTCAGGCATTTGCAATCTCAGATCAAGGAGGATCAAGATTGGTAGCCATAGTTCGACTTCTCCTCCATAAATCTGTCCAAGCCCCTTTTAAAACTATCCAGTTTAGTGGCCATCACCACCTCCTGTGGCAGCATAATCCAAACACCAATCACGCATTGCGTGAAGAAATTTTCCCTTTTATTTGTCCTAATTCTTCCCACCAGCATTTTCAATGTATGTCCCCAGTTTTAGTATTGTTAGAAAGAGATAAGAATTTCTCTCGGATTTCCCTCTTATTATTGATTCACTACATGAATCAGTAATAACCCCATGCTTGCTCTGGGAACTACCTTAAGGTTTAAAATTTTCTATGGTAAAGACCATTGTGGCTGAAAGAACACTCTAAGAATTTATTTGATTTAAGAGGCTGTCCCTCCCCTTTGGGCTTGAGGAGGTTTACAAAATAACTTAAATATTTTAATAACCATTTACACACATTGAAAACTTTCAACATTAAAACACCAGCATTTAAAACTTCCAGCGTCTGACCATCTGAAGGAAAACACCAACGATGTACGTCTGATTCATATAGGTTAATGTTCACATTGTACCATCTTTCTTTAACATACAGGGTTTTAAAGACAGTCCCCCATTATCACTGTGCTGCTTCTTGATTTGTTCTTTACTATGTCACTGCATGGATCAGTAATGACCCCATGCTTGCTCTGGGAACGAACTGTAGGGTTACAATTTTCTATGGTAAAGACCTTAGTGACTCATAGAACTCCCAGAAGGCAACAGAGGAAGTGGCATCACCTCCTCTATCCACTGTTTCCAGGCACCACCCCCAAAATTCCTGGCGATTTGCTAAAGTATCCAATGGATGGGAGACATTTCAGCAACAAATACTTCTTTGCTTCTTACTAAGATGAAATGGGATAGTTCTTCTTATATCACGCAGAATTACCTAGATAAGAGACAGATACCAATTCAATTAAATGGTAATAGCCGGAGTTCTCCATCTATGACCTGGTAGTTGGCAACCCTATTTCTAACGCCTATGCCGGAAGATTCTCTGTGACTTCTTCGCTTTTTGTGCCTTTCTTCTGTCTACTAGGAGTCTTGTAAAAGGCAAGATGGGACAGTCAGAATAGCAAGGCTATGTAGCATATTTCCTTTATCCTTCTGTTTGTCAACTGGGCTGTTGTCCCTTGGTTTCTCCAGAATGTTACTCTTAAGCGGGCTCTAGCCCAACACTGAGCTGCCTAACACAAAGGCAAACAATTTATTTTAATGTAAATCAACTGGGTTGAAGAAACCAGCTTTGAATCTGATGTGCATTAATGAAGCCCTTGAATTGATTTCCCAAATCCAAAAGAGTCACCTTGACATAACCAAAGCAACATGGTGTCACTTCTGGTATTGGTTGGAAGTGATGCTGTCATCCATCCTTTCCTTCTGTTCCTGTCCCCCCCACACACACACACACTTGCTTTTCAGCCATTAACTGAGAATCCTAACAACTCTGCAGGTAATTTCAAAGGCCTCATCTGGGGGGAAAATATCTGTTATTATGTTATTGAAATTTTGCAATGACAACGTTTTCCCTCTAGAATTACTTTAATCCCTGTAATTTGTTTCCTTGGCCAAACCATTGGAAAACAACAAATCGGCAAGTCTGAAAATGGTCATAAAATCCCCTTTGCCACTGAAACGTCAGGGGAGAGATTAGGCTGTGTTGTCTGTGCTCACACATTTTGCCTTGTGAAGCTGGACCTGAATTCAGGATATTTGCAATTGCAAGCTGGCATTCAGGTTCCACATGTGTTCTTGTGGTGGTGCCTTAGTTTATAACTTGAGAACTATGTGGAGAGACTTAACTACCATCCAAGATAAATAGGTTCACTCAGGCTGAAGCTGGAGACAGATGCAGGAAAGGTTAGATCTGGAGTTGTGTTGCTTGCAGATGTTGGGGCTGGCATTATTGCTGCTGCTTCTGCTTGAGATGCCATGCCAAGTGGATGGTAGAACATGCCCCATGGAGGACCCTTTCCCTATTCCAAATGAATGGTTTCAGCCAGGGGATCTCTACATTGGTGTGTTGACTTCTCTGACAGGGTACCATATCCCTGAATTACCCTTTACTGGTCATCCTTCACGGGAGTTGTTCGAGATACCACTGTAAGGAATCAGCTTTTCTCTCTTGCTTCTAGTGATCTGAAACCTCTAGGAGTTCTTAAATGATAACATTTTTTAATAATGTGTGTTAGGCTGGCACTCCTCATTACTGAATCCCTCTTTCCAATCTCCTTCTGAATTATGTGTCTTCTGCTCGGCTTGTAGTAAATATGAGAACTTTCTGATCACATGTCAAGTTTTCTTAAATATTTTATAGGAAGTGTGTAGGGGGGGTGGGGCGGGGAGGAAATGATTTTAGATAAGACCAATATGATCAATAACATACACCAAATCTGTGTGTAATTAGAAGTGTGCAAACGGAAATGGATGAGGAGTTGTCAAAAAACTGAGGCAAAATGATTTGAGAAATAAACATACCATCTTCAGAAGTTAAACGTAGGACATATTGTGAAGCATGGAGAAAAGGTGTGAAGAACAGTCTTTCTATCATCCCAAACAAGGGAAGTCAGATTTTTTTACAATGTTGACAAAGGTAAATAGTAATCTCTATTCAACATAAAAGAGTTTCTCATCATTATAATACATCCCTGATTTTAAATTTTAAATGCATCTTCCCCCCGTTTCTCCCTTTGGTCGGATACAGACTAAAGGTGGGGTATAAATCAAAATAATTCTTCTTCTTCTTCTTCTTCTTCTTCTTCTTCTTCTTCTTCTTCTTCTTCTTCTTCTTCTTCTTCTTCTTCTTCTTCTTCTTCTTCTTCTTCTTCTTCTTCTTCTTCTTCTTCTTCTTCTTCTTCTTCTTCTTCTCCTCCTCCTCCTCCTCCTATATGTCCTCAGCGTAGCTTCCAGGTTCTACCAGCATGTCCTGGCAGCTTGAGTGTTTGCAGTCCAGTGGGATCAATGAGAACCCCAAATCTTGTCTAATGTCCACTCTTGGGTTTCCCACATCGCAATGACTAACTGCAATGATCTTGAAAGATGACCTATCATTTTCCTCTGGATCTGTTGTTCAAATTGCACAGATATTTTCCAAACTATGAATGCGATGAGCAGAAAAATGTCATGGCTGTAATCGGGGGGCTTGAGCCTGACATGTCCATCTACATGGCAAGCATCCTACATCTTTACAAGATCCCACAGGTAGGCTCTGTGTCTTGGGGTGAATCCAGAAGCTGTGCTGTTTTCTTTAACATTAAGAAAATCAGAAGAGCCCTGTGGTCCATCTAGCTCAGCATCATATTTTACTCTGTGTGTCCCACTCCACGTCTCTCATGACAGGGATGACAAGTAACTCACCGTCCCACCAAACAGTTTTTTTGTAAATGGCACAACATAGTTCTTTGATTATTTGTTCCTATGATTTGTTCCAGAAATGGTACCATATTCCAATGATCTGGGAAAAATTTGGCCATAAGCAGTAAACATGAAAAAAGGACATTCATCCATTCTCGTCTCTAAACTACCTTTGCTTTTCTCTCTAGCTGCCGTATGGCTCATTCACCCCTAAGCAGAATGTCAAACATCTGACTTCCATGTTTTACATGGTTTCTAATACATCCCATCAGCAACTTGGGATTACCTTGTTGCTTCAGCATTTCGGATGGAGGTGGGTTGGGCTCTTTGTTTCAGACGATGATGATGGAGAACATTTTCTGCAGGTCCTGGAACCACTGCTCTCTCAGAGCAAAATCTGTCTGGCCTTCACAGAAAGGATCTCCACCGACGGACATCTGAATTCCATATATGAAGCTATTGGTATAGTCTCAAATATATATGAGCCTCTCACTGACAGCAAAGTCAATGTAATTATGCTCTATGGAGAATCTTTTGCTATTCCACTACTTACTCTTCGTCTGCTTTTGGGCAGTTCTAACTATAAGGAAAAAACCTCATTAACGAAGGTGTGGGTGGTAACAGCCAAGCTAGATTTCATAGCACCACACATGCATGGAGATTTTGATTTTGAATACTTCCATGGGGCTATTTCCTTCAAGAGCCACTCAAATGAGCTTCTAGAATTCCAGAAATTTGTTCAGAGCATAAAACCTCCAGGGAAACATGGAGATGGTTTCTTCAAGGACTTCTGGGAGCAAGCGTTTGATTGTACATTTCCAAATACCTTGGAGCCAAGAGATGCTCCTGATACATGTACTGGGCAGGAGAGGCTGGAGAGTCTCTCTGTGTCTGTTTTCCAAATGCACATGACCAGCCCCAGCTACACCATCTACAATGCCCTGTATGCCGTAGGACATGCGTTGCAACTGATCTACTCATCGAGAGCCAGACAAAGACTAATGAGGGGCAGGGGAAGAGCTGAACTCCAAGATGTCCAGCCTTGGCAGGTAATGCTTCCACAAAGTCATTGTGCCCTGACCCCCTACAGATCTTGCCACCCTTCACAAAATCTGTCATATGGCTTCAGAGATACAAGTAGGCCAGGCAGTTACAGCTGATGAAAGATCAAGAGTATGATCAACGCACAAAAACTTCACTGCATCAAAAAAACTGTGCAATTCTGCCTCCTTGAATTGCATAAAGGGCTCTGACCTTTCCTCACACCAGGTGCCCTCTCTCATTCGCAGAAACATTCCCACAGAAGATTGAGTGGTACCCTCCATCAATCATCCCTCCCCCAGACTCGTCACAGAAGTATTGGGGTTGGGACTCAAACACTGCTTCAGTTACATGCTGCCACTATTAATTCATATTTTAATACATGTATGAATAAATAGTAGTAGCATGTAACTGAAGCAGTGTATGAAGGAGAGATGTTGTATGTGTGTCTGTGTTTCTTTCCATGAGTTCACCTCTACAGCTTTAAAAAAACAATTAACTTTTATTCACACGATTAGAGTGATTCAGGTAGATGATCACACAACTTCCCCACATTTCCCCCTTTTTTTGCCATAGTTCTATTCAGGTATCCAAGATTTTTTGTTACAGGTTTTTCTGCCACTAACTGGCTTAATATGGGGAACTGGATTAGATTATCCACTCCTCCACATGAGTGGTGGCGTCTTATCTAGTGGACCAGATTTGTTTCCACACTCGTACATTTCTGCTGGGTGATGCTGGGCTATCACAGTTCTCTCAGAATTGTCTCAACCCCACTTACTTCATAAGGTATCTGTTATGTCTCAAAGAATCAGGAGTCGGAGGAACAAAACATGGTGCTTTATTTCAAAGCTGCTACTCACACATAGCCTAAAATCACTCTGCAGCTGTGCTCAATATAACACACCTACTGATTACCAATTCCAGTGCAACAGCTGCAGACTCTTAAAACAATGCACAATTACCTCACAATCAATACAATACGACTACACCCCTTCCCCTAACTCCTGTAATAATCTGGTGGGATTCTCTTTCGCTGAGATCATCTCAGCTCCCGCTCTGGCTCCTGAGTCTGTGTTTGTTCCTGGTTCTGCAAAACAATTGGACCCTTTGCTGTTTCCTTATCCTGCATCTCCATCTGTGCCCTTATAGCCCCAAGGTTCCTCTGGGACAATTGGACTATTTACTGCTTCCTCATCCTGCAGCTCCATCTCTGCCCCTTAACGCATACCTAGATTAGAGGGACCTGGGGTTCCTGATCTACTGTTGGACCTGGCACTCTCTTCCTTATCGCCGCTTGGTCAACATGTCTGCGGATCACCGCCCTCTTCAGTTTTCACCCTATAAGACCAAAGGGCCCTGTCGGCTGCCTCACAACTGCTGGGACCCAACATGGACCCTGCTCCATAATTTCGGACATACACCGTATCATCCCTATCAAATGTCCGAGGTGCTTTCAACACCTGATCTTCTTTCCGTGTAGACGATCAATCAACTTGAATCGGGATGCATTCGGTCCAGCTAGCGTTGTAAGTTTCCGATTCATTAGCAACTCCGCCAGGACTCCTCCGGTGGCTGTGCGGTGTTATGTGCTGTGTTAACAAAAAATTAAGCCAACCGGTAGGTGCCGGAAATCCCCTCTACTATTGCAGCTGCAATGCATCGCCGATTGTACGCACCATCCTTTCTGCCTGCCCATTAAGTAGCGGGATGAAAAGGGCTGCCGAGGTAACCTGGCGAATAACACCATTGGCCAGAATGCTCTAAACTCCTTGGATACAAACGCTGTCCCATTATCCGATACCACGGTATCCGGAGGAGGCCATGGGTTGCAAATAACTTACGCCCAGTGCCCTAATAACTGTTTGTGATGTCATTGACATTACTGGCACTTCACTTCTAGCCATTTGGAATATGAGTCCACTCACGATGAGAAACACCTGGCCTTGGCAGAAGGCCTGCAAAATCAATATGTACCCTTGACCCACGGTGTCTTTTGCGGACTCCCATTGATAGGTAGGGGCCTGAGGGTGGGGCAAAAGGTCGCATTATCTGACACTCCCTGCACCTGGCGCACCATTTCTTCTATTTCACTATCCATCTTTGGCCCACCACACATAACTCACGGGCCAATGCCTTCGGTATCTCTCACTATTCCGGGGTGCCCTACCATGTAAAGGCCTCCAGCACCCTAATCGCTTAAAACTGCTGGGATCACTACTCTATTTCCCCACAGTAAGCACCCCTTGTGGACAGATATCTCGTGCTGCCTCATTCCAAATGGTCTGGGTACGCACTCTAACTTACGCAATGGCCAACCCTTCCATGCCCAATTCAAAACTTCGGGCAAGCACTGGGTCCTTAGCAGCCTTTCTGCTATTTCTGCAGCTTGCACTGGAGGCTCTGATAGCGATTCCAACATCAAAACCTCCAAAGGGAGTGGGGAATGATCTTCCTCCTCCCCTTTGTACTGGCAAAGCGACTCAAGCGCATCTACATGACCAATTTTTCTTTCCCGAGCTGGTGCGCTTGCCAAAGACCATAATCATATGCATTCAGGAACATTGCCCACCGCCCAGCATTCTAGGGGACAATATCTGTGGTGTCTGGCGCTCTGAGGGAAAATAATCCCAACAATGGCTTATGGTCTGTAACAATCATAAATGAGGTAAGCCCATACTGCGTAATCATGGAAAACTTCACTTAACCCCAGCCCACTATTGCTAATGTGCCTCCTTATCAATTTTGCTTGGCGTAATTTCGGCTCCCATTGTAGACAACGTCCTAGAATATCACACATAGTGGAGCTTCCATATCCTCAATTGATACCGGCTCAACACTGCTCCAACTCCATACGGGGAGGCCATCGCTGCGTCAAAATTAATGGCTTCCCTCTCATCCAAAATGAACCAATACACTTTCTGAGTGACAACAATCGTTTTGACATCCTCGGAGATGCCTTCTCATGCCCCGAGCTTGTCCCGCACTGCCACACTGCCCGTTTATCCCTAATAAGCGGTGCAGTGGCTCCACCATTGTGGCCTTATGCTCCTAAGAATGAATGGTAAAAATTTAGCAATCCCAAAAATGCACCTGTAACTCTTGCTTTGAAGCTGTGGTGCTGCCGCAGGGCATCCTGTATGGCCCTCACCTTTACTGATGTCTGGAGGATTCCCCTTGCTTCTACCATGGTATCCCAAAAACTCTACTTAGCTACTCAAACCGCATTTTTTTAAGCGCTTAACGGCGCAACCCTACATCTGAGGAAGCTTGCTGCGAAAGTACTTTCCGTACCCGTAGTCATCAGTTTCCTCCTCAGTTGCACCCACTATCAAGACATCATCAAAATATGGTATGACTCCGGCAAGTTTCTTAATATTTCTTCCGTCATCAAGCTCTGGAATATCCAGGAGCTGCGGCTCACTCCAAATTGCAGCCGGCTTTGCTCTGAATGCCCCCCTGTGAGTCACTATCGTCTGGGCTTCTGCAGTGGCATCATCCACTTCCAGCTGTTGGTATGCCCTGCGCTAGATCTAATTTTGCAAAACCTTTCCCCTGCCAATGTTTGCCTTTAACAACTGACTGACAACTGGCACTGGAGTGCAGGATGTTTCTGCAATGCCTTGTTGAAGGTATTGCGCATATAATCCCAGCACAAATCGCTTTATCCCGGTATTGGCCTTCAGGGGTCTACAAGTGGTGGTTTCCCATTTTGCATTTACCACTGGCAAACCAACGTATTCCCTGTTCCAATAACCCGATCTAGTTCTGCATCCACTTTAGAGCGCATAGAAGCAAATGGAATACGCCCATTGATTTTAGACGGTATTGGGGGGACTACAGGACCAAGATGCAATGATATAGGAGGACCCTTATACTGCCGCGGTCCCTCAGCAAACACACTCTTAAATTCTCCCACTAGCACCTCCCATGTCAACTTGCTAACCTCATGAATTCCAGTAATTACAATTCCCAACCTCCCAAACCAGTCCAACCCCAATAGGCTCGCCCATGCTTCCTTCCGCACTATTAACAATTTCAAACATCCATCAAACATATGATATTTCACATGGACATTACACATGCCAACCACAGGTACTCTATGTCCTTGATAATCCGTAAGTGGTAAGTCACAAGATTGAATGTCCAAATCATCCTGTGGGCAAAATGTTTTATAAGTGTCCCATGAAACGATGGAGAATGCTGACCCAGAATCCACTTCCATCACACTAGGGACATCCTGGATCTTCACAGTCACCAACAACTTACGGCTGGATCTCCGGGACACTTGCACGTGGTTAATTACATCAGCTAAACGTAAACACCATCCCACCACTGCTCATGTGGGGGGTTGGCCAGATCAAGCCAGCTACATGGGGACAGCAAAGGTGCATCCACAGAGTGTGTAGCAGATGAGCCGGGAATTTTATGTCTTCTTGGTCCCTGATTGCCTTTTCTCTGCACACTCTCCCAATATGCCCCAAGCGTTTACAACAGAAACATTTATTGCCTCTTTAAATTTACACCTTCTCTCTCTCATGGGGCCCACCACAACTCATACATTTCTCTGTTAACATCCCTCCCCTCTGTTGTGGTGGTCTTCCCATCTTCATTGCACCATCCGCTGCGAGTCTCTGAATTTCACCACGTTACCCGGGTCTACAGTCCCACTGCACAGCTGTTTGCAATCTCTGTGGGCTCCTGGCTTGTCGGCACCTCCGAGTAGAGGCTGCGAAGCAAGTTCAAATTCAAAGAGCTTCTTGGTATGCCGTTTGGCAGAACAGAAATTCAGTCTGTCTTTGCCAGCAGCAACTTTTGCAATGAATTTGCACTCCTCTCAGAGCCACAGACCAGACGATCCCTTAACGATTTCTTCCAAATTGGAGAATTACATTGTTGCCGCCAACCGCCAGCGTAAAGACTGCAACATAATCTGCAATGCTTTCAGTCCCCTCCTGATCCGCGTTTATAAAAACACTCTGTCTAGCTATTTCCTGGACCCGGTTGGGGGAATGAAATGGTTCCTTAATGCAGTCAGTATCTCTACCAGCGGTGTTGCTGATAAGTCTCTTGGCCTTCTATCAATGCTGAGGCGAGGTCAAACACCCCTTCACCACAGAGGCTCAAAGAAACCACGGCTCTTGTTTTCCTTTCTGGGTCTGTTATGCCATTTGCCAGAAGATAAAAAAAAGAATTTAATCGAGGCCTCATAACTCTGCCACTTCAAAGGAAACTCCAAATTAAACTGTTCCAGCTGCCTTGAAAAGCCAGAACTACTCCCACGATCCTTGCTTCCACAAAAACTTTACTGGAGCTTCGTCATAGAGTTTATCCTCAAATTAAGCCAATATATGTTATGTCTCAAAGAATCAGGAGTCGGAGGAACAAAACATGGTGCTTTATTTCAAAGCTGCTACTCACACATAGCCTAAAATCACTCTGCAGCTGTGCTCAATATAACACACCTACTGATTACCAATTCCAGTGCAACAGCTGCAGACTCTTAAAACAATACAGTACTTCACAATCAATACAATACATTACAGTATCTGTTGTGCAGACTGGAAGGGAAAAGAAGTTTGTAAGCCCATTGGAGTCTCCTTACAGGAGAGAAAGGCAGGATGTAAATCCAAACTGTTCTTCTTAAGCTTTCAGTTTGTTATACAGACATTTGTCTTAGTATTTAATGAAAGCATCAACACATGTGGGTGAACCATCTTGGATACATCCTGAAATACAAAATATGTTTTGTGTATAACCATCATGTTCCTCATTCCTATTATGTTACAAGCCTTATTCTTGTTACATTTTATTAACCTGATCTGTATGTATTTATGACATTTATATAAACAAAAGTAGAGCAAACGATCATAATTGCATAGCGTTGCTGAATAGCTGCATTTGCCAGGCCGGGTCTGAATGAAATTACACAAATAATGGCACTAGGGTAAAGCCTAGGTAATCCATTGTGACAGGGGGGAGGGCACATGGTGAGCTCTGGAGCAGTGAGCATGAGTCCCCTGGGCCACTTGTGTGGCCGGCCACCCCCGGCCTGATCACGTGGTGCGCACGGGGCAAGAGGTGAAGCACACTCCCTATATATTAGGCAGCACGTGGTTGCTCCGGCCTTCTTCAAGGCCTGGAGCAAACTGAATGAGCACTGGGGGCTATTCAGGAATCTAGGCATTAGAAGGGAGACCAGGGCTTGCGTGAGTGAGTTAGTGCAGTAAACAGACTTATTGGTTGGTGTGGTAGTGGTCTGTTTCCTTCGGAAATGGGATTGCCCCCCCAAAACTCTCCTTTAGTTACCTTCCTGGAAGGGAGTAGGGCGAATTGATAACTAAGTTCGCAAAGTTCGGCTAGTATGGTGCCGAAGAAGCGCATTGGGGGCCACTCGATAACTCAAGCGGCCCGGGCGTTAGTTGGAAGTGAAGCGGGGAGCGGATCCCTGAGTATTCAGTCTGTGGGGGTGTCTGGACCCCGTATTAGGAGGTACATTTCCGGGCTTGGGGTACGGCCAGCACCAGTCCCTGTGGCTGCTATTTTAGGGGACGGGAAGCAGGAGTCGGGGGGCCAACAGTATGATCCATCATTAAAGACTTTAATAAATCAAAACTACCCACTCTCCTGCTTTAATGGCATAAAGGGCTCTGACCTTTCCGCACACCAGGTGCTCTCTCTCGTTCAAAGAGACACCACCAGACAAGGTTGCCCGGTTCCCTCCTTCAATCATCCCTCCCTCAAACATGTCACAGAGCTTGATAAGAAGACATCTGTCTACTGGTATCTTTTCTTTCCTTTCATCAGGTCCACTCATTTCTTCAAGACATTGCATTTAATAACTCAGCAGGTGAAACAGTATCCTTTAATTATAACAGAGGAATGGGAGCTAGGTTGGAGATAACAAACTTGGTCACTTTCCCAAACAAATCTTTCCGAATGGTGAACATTGGAAGGGTAGATCCCAACAGCATTAAAGGGAAAGAATTCATCATTCATGATGAGATGATTGTTTGGCCA
>NW_025951055.1:0-12094 GCF_021028975.2 Sphaerodactylus townsendi
CTTCTTCTTCTTCTTCTTCTTCTTCTTCTTCTTCTTCTTCTTCTTCTACGACCTAATTGTGACATGATTAAGATCTGGGCACAGTGACAAAGACAGAAAGGTGGCAATGGCACTGGGCGATTGGCCCTTTGGAGGGTAGGATATTTATAGGGTGGAGAACCACCTTTGGGGAGGTGTCAGGTTGATCTTTGGGAGGGGTGTCAGGATGACCTTTGGGAGGTGTCCGGATGGATTGTTTGAGAAACAATAGAGTGCATTGTAAGGTGGTCAGGAGAAGTTAGTTACACAACGGAGTATCTGGGGTCCTCTTGTGGCTGGAAATGAGTATCCATTCAGCAGGTCTACTGTATCGTGTTGAGGACACATTCTTTTTTTACTGTGGAGCTGAAAATGTGCTGGTATGGCAAGCAAACTGAGAGCCTGAGAGCAGAAAGAAAAAAAATTCCTGGAAGTTCCTTGTAGGTAGACCTGGCTATTGCCAGAGAATGGGCTCCCCATCTCTGCAATGCCAGCATCACCTTTTAGGCTGGCATGCAGGCAGGGATACCTGTGAATAAGCACTCCCACCACTATGCCAGGGCAGAATGGTAACAGTGTATCCTCCTGTATTTTATTTGTTTATTTAAACATTTATTAGTCACCTTTTTACCTTACAGACCTCAAGACACGTTACAATGCAAATAAAACAAGGATCACACAGCAGATTCTCCTCGCCCCCAGCATGATCAGAGTGTACTTGCTTTGAAAATGTTCTTTAGGTTTGTTTGTTTATTTTTTAAGATGTGAGAAACAGTTATGGGGGGGGGGGGACTACAACTCCCTTGGTGTTTTGCAAAATCCACACATAAAAACCTTCCTGATCCAAACTGGTTGGCAGCCATTACAGTCACTATAGAAAACAAAAAGCAACAGAGAACCTAGAATAGGAATTTAAAAAGCATTTATTTGTTATCACTTGATATACTTGATGATTGATTTAAATTGGCCTTTTGGCTACAGAGAAAAGTGAAGCAGAGCAGTAATGACTGGGTGGGGAGCTCCATTGGTCTGAGTGACAATGTATTCACATGAAAGCTGATTGTGTTGATTTTGCTCTGTTGGAAATTACTGCAGACATCCTTCAAACAGCTATGAACAAGATACAATTAAACTAATCATTTAAAAAAAATCAGCTGCCTGATCACTATTGGTGACCAGGACATGATTGAAAGCAGATGGTGTTTGAGTACACTTGTCTCCAACCCTATTCAATTGTATGGCAAAGACAAGGAGCATGCAACCTGGGTCATGTACATGGAAGGGATGCTGCAAATCCTACTATGAACATGTTTGAAAGTCAAACTTACCACATTGGAAGGTGCTGATCAGATGCAAGTCAATCATCTAATGTCTTCAGTTCAGTTCATGCAGAAGTACTGCAAATGCAGCTGAGCTGGTTTGCATTGGATTTTTACAGTGCTGTGCCTGCCACAAACTTCTTTTTCAAAAACCTCTTATTTTCTTCATGTTCTTCAAGTCGGGGTCTCATATGCTGTGCATCAAATAGTGAATCATGCATGAAATATACTGTACCCTCCCAAAACACAAAGGAACAGAATATTGCTTGCTGTTTCTGGTCTGTTCTCTACATTCCTAGAAGACCTCATGCATAAGATTATAGAAAGCCAGAAGATTCTACTAAGCCCATTGGCAACAAAATATCTCACAAATTTCTGCATAAACCATAATAAAAGGATTATGCAGTTGCCTCAGATTTTTTCCCCCTCTGTTGCTCTTTATTAATTAGGAGAAAGAAACCGAACAGCCTGTGCTTATGATCCACTGTGCATCAGCATACCAAAGGACAAGAAGCATGGAAGCCAATTTGGTGTCACAGGTATGTTTTATTATGGTATCACAAATTGTGAAAAAAGGCTTTTCACAATGGAGCTCATCATTGTGTGATCCTATGTTATTGATAGCAGACTGAAGTATTATAGTATTTGCTCCATTGGCTGAGTACTAGTCAACATACACTGGTATTACTGAGAAATGTCACTAGTTTATGATAGAATCAATGACTGCTATTATGGAAATCATTAGTGAAGAGAATTTTCTTCAGTTTTCTTCAGAATTTAGTAGCCTGAACAGCCAAAGCACAAAATATACATGAGATGCAAGGAAATGTTTACCTATCATGACTACTGTTACGAGTCTCACTTAGTCTGACTTATACTCACAAGAGTTTAAAAACTCCATGATTAATTCCTCCACTTCACTATCACCATAGGAAATTCCTTGATAAATGGGGAGGAGCCTAGGGAGGGCATGGCTTATTGGAACAATTAATTGTGAAAGTCATAACCACTCAGTACTAGAAGTTGCTTCTACAAGATGGTGGCATCACAAAGGAGCCAGCATATGCATTAGGTGTTCCATATGAATGTATTGCTTCACAAAGTTGAAAAACATAATTTAAAGAAAATTTTAAATGGTCAAAATCTTCAAAATAGCCATTAAGAAAGACTGCAAGTTTGCTGCTAAAAATACCAGTCCTTCACATCTTTCCTGTCTGCCCTATAATGTGAGGCATAAAAATATAACATTCTATGTTTCAAAATTCCATGTCCTTCCGGAAGCTGCCAGTTAAGGGTGGGGAAATCTCAGTGATGTAATGCCACCAGTGGTGTAACTAGGCAAACTGGAGCCCTGGGCAAAACCTGAGTTTGATGCCCCCCCAGGCGCGTGCCCAATGCAACGCGCACACACACCCCCTTGTAGCTAAGCCCAGTGGCGTATCTAGGCAAACTGGAGTTTGGCACCCCCCATGGGCAGCCACCCTCCCCCACTGTGACCAAGCAATGATTTTTTACACCAGGTTGTTTCAAAGTCACCATCACATTATAGAACATGCCCCAACTCACAAATCTGAGCACAGCAATAAGCCATGCCACACAGCAGAAATAATTTTTTGAAAACATTTTCAAAATGCTTACAAAATGTTTTATTACTGCTATGAAAACATTTTATGGTGTTGTATCCAGTGCCCCCAATTGGGGGAAACAGCATCACTTTCAATGTTTCAAAGGAGAATCTGGGCTCCCTAGTTTAAACAAGTGATGCTGGAATCCACCCCCAAACAGCATCATTTTCAATGGTGTTTAAACTAGGGAGGCCAGATTCTCCTTTTAAATCTACCTTAAAGGGAGAATCTGGAGTTCCCAGTTTAAACAACATTGGAAGTGATGCTATTTTGGGGTTGATTCTCCCCCATCCTGAAACAGCATCACTTGCAATGTTTAAACTGGGGACCTCAGATTCTCCCTTTAAATCCATGTCAAAGGCGGGGGGATTAAAAAGGAAAATCTGGGGAAATTTGGGAGGTGCCTGCTGTCAGGGGTGCAATTGTTAAGCTAGCAGCACCAAACTTTCAGGGTATTTTTAGGAGACTCTCCTAATGATACCACTCAGGTTTGGTGAAGTTTGGTTCAGGGGGTCCAAAGTTATGGACCCTCAAAGGTGTAGCCCCCATCTTCTGTTAGCTCCCATTGGAAACAATGGATGATGGAGCACCCCCTTTGGGAGTCCATAGCTTTGGACCCCCTGGACCAAACTTCACAAAACCTGGGTGGTATCAGTAAAACATTCTCCTGATGATACCTCCCAGGTTTGGTGAAGTTTGGTTCAGGGGGTCCAAAGTTATCGACCCTCAAAGGTGTAGCCTCATCTCCTATTAGCTCCCATTGGAAACAATGTGGGATGGGGAACCCCTTTGGGAGTCCATAACTTTGGACTCCCGAACCAAACCTCACCAAACCTGGGTGATAGCATCAGGAGAGTCTCCAAAAACATCCCTGAAATTTTGGTGCTGCTAGCCTAAAAACTGCGCCCTCTGCAGGCCAAAAGTGGAAAAACACTGAAAATACAAAAAATCACACAAACAAACCTGCGCCCCCCCCCCCCCGGGCTGCGCCCAGGGCAACTGCCCACTTTGCCCAATGGGAGGAATGCCTCTGAATGCCACATATTAGTACTAAATGCCATGGAGTAAAAAGGGGGGAAAGACTACAGAGTTGAAGTTCTGTGGCAAATGTCCTCAATCTGCTTTCCATTTATATACACTAAACTGGGGGTGGGGGGGCAATATCCACGATGCTACTAGCCAGATATGAAATGGCCACAAGACATATGGATCTTAAATCTCATTCAGACATTCAAGAAGCATGGAAAGGAAAAATTGTGTGTATCATGGCCAATTTCCACATTCCCTGAAGGACTTGAGTGATTCTTTGAAATGAGTATGAGCCAGGTAGGCTATCTCTACACAGTTGTAATAGTTATACATGCATAGGCTCACTCAAACTTTCAGAAGAACATGTGGAGATCAGAAGTGGGCAGCAGGTGTAATCCCTATCCCACAACCCCGTCCCCAATGCATTCCTAGAATGGCTGCATAGGGCTCTTCACTTCATACCTCATTCCCCAGCCTACATGCCCCTCAAAAGTCTCTAATATGCAATTCCAACCAGGGAAGCTGCTCCCTTAAGCAGCGTTTCTTTGTTTTCCTGCTGACTTCCTTGCCTTGCCATCACAATCCATCTCTCTGCCAGCCTGCAAATTACAGCCCAGAGGCCCTCTCTAAAAATAAAAATCTTTACATTTCTATGATGATACATCACAGAGCAATGCAAGAACTGGGTCAAGTTACATAGCAGTGTAATTTGCCAGAGGTCTTGTGACATGACGTAAGGGGCTGCAAAGGAATGGAAGGGCTTTTAATGTAAAGAAAGGCTGCTTGAGAAGTTTGCCTGGAAGCAAATGTTTACTGCTAGAATGGAGGACAGGGTAGAAAACTGAGAGTTGATCTTGTGATGCTTTCTCATTCTCTGGGTAAAGAGGTCTTTCATTATTAATGAAAATTTTCCTGAAATTATTTTTATTTATGCTCACCACAACATACTAATCATATTTCTACCCATAGATAGGCATTTCAGTGAGGTATACAACAGTTTTCTAAAGGAATTCTAAAGGGATTCTCGGCTGGTTCATGATTTTCAGCAAGTATGCTCTGTTTGATTATTAATGCCTTGAAAATTGTGGACCCCCTCAACCATTCTGAACCAAGCTTCTTAGGAGGCGAATCCGAGGAACTAACGAAGATAGTGGTAGACAAGGAAGAAGTTCTGGCAGCCATTGATAAACTAAATGCTACCAAATCCCCTGGCCCAGATTGCATTCACCCAAGAGTTCTTAAAGAGCTCAAGCATGAAATTGCTGATGTTCTCACTTTAATATGCAACTTATCCTTGAAATCAGGCTCCATCCCTGAAGACTGGAAGATGGCCAATGTCACACCAATCTTTAAGAAAGGATCTAGGGGGGACCCGGGAAATTACAGGCCAGTCAGTTTGACATCTGTTCCTGGTAAATTAGTAGAATCTGTCATTAAAGATAAAATTATAAAACATGTACAAAAGCAAAACCTGCTGAGAAAGAGTCAGCATGGCTTTTGCAGAGGCAAATCCTGTCTTACAAACTTACTAGAGTTCTTTGAGGATGTAAATAGGCATGTGGATAAGGGGGAACCAGTGGACATTGTCTACTTGGATTTCCAAAAGGCTTTTGACAAAGTTCCTCACCAGAGACTATTGAGAAAACTCAGCAATGAAGGAATAAGAGGGGAAGTCCTCCTATGGATTAAAAACTGGTTGAGAAACAGGAAGCAAAGAGTGGGTGTAAATGGGAAATTCTCACAATGGAGAGATGTGGGGAGTGGTGTCCCCCAAGGATCCGTATTGGGACCAGTGCTCTTTAACCTATTCATAAATGACCTGGAAGTAGGGGTGGGTAGCGTGGTGGCCAAGTTTGCAGATGATACCAAATTATGTAGGGTGGTGAGAACCACAAAGGATTGCGAGGAGCTCCAAGCGGACCTTGATAAATTAGGTGAGTGGGCTCAGAAATGGCAAATGCAGTTCAATGTAGGAAAATGTAAAGTGATGCACATAGGGGCAAAAAATCCAAACTTCACATACACGCTACAGGGGTCAGTGCTATCAGTCACAGACCAGGAAAGGGATTTGGGCGTCTTAATTGATAGTTCCATGGGAATGTCAACTCAATGTATGGCAGCTGTGAAAAAGGCAAACTCTATGCTGGGGATAATCAGGAAAGGAATTGATAATAAAACTGCAAAGATTGTCATGCCCTTATATAAAGCCGTGGTGCGACCACACTTGGAGTACTGTGTTCAGTTCTGGTCACCACATCTCAAAAAGGATATTGAAGAGATAGAAAAAGTGCAGAGAAGGGCAACGAGGATGATTGAGGGACTGGAGCACCTTCCTTATGAGGAAAGGCTGCAGCGTTTGGGACTCTTTAGTTTGGAGAAGAGACGTCTGAGGGGGGATATGATTGAAGTCTATAAAATTATGCATGAGGTAGAAAATGTTGACAGAGAGAAATTTTTCTCTCTTTCTCACAATACTAGAACCAGGGGGCATTCATTGAAAATGCTGGGGGGAAGAATTAGAACTAATAAAAGGAAACACTTCTTCACGCAACGTGTGATTGGTGTTTGGAATATGCTGCCACAGGAGGTGGTGATGGCCACTAACCTGGATAGCTTTAAAAGGGGCTTGGACAGATTTATGGAGGAGAAGTCAATTTATGGCTACCAATCTTGATCCTCTTTGATCTGAGATTGCAAATGCCTTAACAGTCCAGGTGCTCGGGAGCAACAGCCGCAGAAGGCCATTGCTTTCACATCCTACATGTGAACTCCCAAAGGCACCTGGTGGGCCACTGCGAGTAGCAGAGAGCTGGACTAGATGGACTCTGGTCTGATCCAGCTGGCTTGTTCTTATGTTCTTATGTTCATTAAACAAATAGTTTTTGGAACATTCAAAATTAGATCTAAAATATTCTATACATAAGGATTTTTGCATAGTTTATCTCATCTCTCTCCCTCTGTTTCACAGTTACAGAAGCATGGATCCTCATAGATAGGAACATCAATTTTGAATGGAAGATATTAAGTTCCAGACAAAAGACAACAGGAGAAAAGAATTTTCCTGAATATTTTGACCTGATTTTCTAACAACTTGTCAAAGTTACCACCTCAGCAAACAAGATTGAAACTAGCATGCCAAGTATGATATGACAGGAATGAACAGACCAAATTGGCACACTAACTTGGACTTATGTGTATATGACAATTGTAATAAATTATTCCAACAACATTTGTACAAAGTTATTTTTTCAATTATTTTTCATATAAATATTAACACAATTATACCAATACTAACCCTATTCTAATATCCTATTGATGAAAGAAATAAAGTGCAATACATTTATATAAAGCGCCAGTGTCAATAAAACAAATCAATGTACAATTTTCATCATTTCATTTGTAAAGTGTGTATTCAAAAGTCCATATGAGACTTCAAATTGATGAGTTCCAAGAAATATTTACATTTCCATTTTTTTATGTGGTTCCCAAATGGAACTTCACAGATTCTCATCACGTATATTGTCAATCAAATATTCAAAAGTCCATATGAGACTGCACAATGTTTAATTCCAAGGGAAATTTTATGTTCTATTTTATATGATTCCCAAATGGAACTTCACAACAGAGCTAGTATATCCTGTGTCTTGAGTCCATACATGGATGGTACATTGAAACTGAGAATCCTGTATAGAATCGCACGTCTGAATGTGTTTTCGAAGGTATCTTCCTCAGTATACCGATTCTCAATAGCTTGATTTCATCCTGGGGTTAACATTTTTACACAGTGTCATCCTTCCCCTAGAGATCCACTGATTTTGAATATTTGCTTGACACACTTTACAAATGAAATGATGAAAATTGTACATTGATTTGTTTTATTGACACTGGCACTTTATTACTTTCAACAATAGGATATTAGAATAGGGTTTGCATTGGTATAATTGTGTTAATATTTATATGAAAAATAATTGAAAAAATAACTTTGTACAAATGTTGTTGGAATGATTTATTACAATTGTCATACACACATAAGGCCAAGTTAGTGTGCCAATTTGGTCTGTTCATTCCTGTCATACCACCTCTCCATCCACTGTGATAGATATAATCTATTCCAGAACATTGAAATGATAAAACAGTAACACGCTTGGAGTTAGTTTACTTGATTTCCAAATAAATGTGTGTAGCATCAGGATCATGGTATTGAACTATAAAACCCTAAACAGCCTGGGACCGTCATATCTACAGGATCACCTCTTCAAATATTCTCACCACCACAACCAGTCCTATGTTCATCTGGAAATAATCTACTGGTGATCCCTGCCCTGAGAAGCATCCAGTTGTTCTTGACTAGGCTTTTTTAGCCTTGTCCCTGGCCCAGTGGAACATGAGCCAGGTTTTTTTTTTTTTTTAGCCCTGGCCTAGTGGAACGCTCTGCCAAATGAGATCTTGGACCTGTGGGACTTAGCTTAGTTCCACAGGGCCTTAGCTCAGCTCCATAGGGCCTGTAAAGCAGAAATGTTCTGACAGGTCCATGGCTGAGGGCAGCTACAGTTTTAAATCAATTGGTTTCCCTTGCTGAACCTGTTGGCACTTTCTTTATTCAGAGAAGAATGCTTCCCCTTGGATAAGTGATAATAATAGAAGGGGAATCTTATTCTTAGGGTGCCAATTATTTTATGTAGTTAGATTTTTAACTGTTTGTATTGATATATATTGGTTTTATTATTGTATTTATAATGCATATGAATGTACTGTTAGCCTCTCTGAGCCTAACTTCATTAGGAAAGGGCAAGGTATAAATCAAAGATACTAAATTAATCTAAACACATTAGTGAAGCCTCAGAGCATGTAACATTTCTTCCACCTCACAATCTAGTTTCCATATAAATCCTACAGAAGCCCTTTCATATTGGAGTCCTATACAAAAAACAAACAAAAAAAACCTGACAATTTGCATTCTGTACCTCAGGAAAAAAAGTTAAAGCTGAAACATTGACATCAAAAGAAAATGATACTTTAGCTCAGATGTGGTCACAGCTGCAAAACTAACAAACAACTTAGTGTTTCTTGCTGTCTGTCAGGATTTTGTTCTGCAGTTTATTTAAATCTTTAGTGGCTTGGGAGGCATGGAGAAGAGAGAGAAAGTAGAGTAATGTGTCACTGTCTCATCTTCGGTGTTAGGCATCGATGTGTTCCCAAGGCTACCCTCATCTGTCCTTCGAACTATCTCTATCAGTAAATCATTTAGCTCACCTGTCACTCTTGTCCATTGTGAGGGGCACAACAGTTCCCTATTTAAGTTCAACCATGGCAGATTCCCTCAGCAGGGAAGACTGCTTAACAAAAGTGGGAGACAAGAACTCAGGCAGCTGGGTTGAATTTCATGTTGCCTTGTGCTGAATGTCTCTTCCACTCTTCTGTTGTTCAAATCAACAGCTCATCTCATTGTGAGGTTTCTGAATCTGTGTGTTTGTCAACAGAGCTGAACTGCTTTAGTAATTCAATCTCAGGTGGTTTTCAAAACCTTGAATTGGTTGGGAACAACATATAACCCTACTGGCACCCATCCATTAACCTTTTCACCTAACTATGTTTCACCTAACCAAGAGTTTTTTAATGGGCAATGTGTGTGCCTGTTCCTGTCACGACAAAGGAAGGCAAATGATGCTTGCATAAGCAACTGGGCAGTAGTAGTGACATAGAATAAGCTGTAAACAACTGTCAGGTTGCTACCTGTTACCACCCCTAAAAGGCTTCTCACCACATTCATAAAGGCTTCTATATGAATCATGTCAGAGAATAAAGGCTGATACTGTCAGGGACAGAAGCATGTGAGTGGGAATGCAGGCAAAAAAAGCCTAATATCAAGTCACTCTTGACTCAGGTCACCAGAATATTAGGAGTGAGTCCATAGGAATGCAGAAACATAGTCAGGTGCAATCCAGTAAAGAGGAATCTGAAGGCAATCCAGGCAAGTCTAGACATGTAGGAGTCAGGAACTATGCTCAACAGAATTTGCATTTTCCACATCTGAACAACACATATAGAGAAAAAAGAAAAGATTTCCCCGCTTCTCCCCCAATGATAATAATACTAAAGAAAAAAGAGAAAAGTCATAAATACATCTGTACACATATATATGGTGACTTCCAGCTACCTCACTATGGATCTGAATGTAAATCTAGTTCCATGCTTATAGTTAACTAGTGAGGCCCGGCCATGCATTGCTGTGGCAATTGTCCTCATCACAGTCCGCAACCCACACAGATGTCCAGGCAGGTCCAATGATCCGCAGCACAGCCTTTTGGGGTGGTCAAATGGAATCCCTCTTTCCCTTTTCAATTCACATTGTTATATGGTGGTGTCTTGTTTTTTTAGTATAAGGTAACCCTTTCCATTCCACAACGGAACTGTCCAGAGTGCGAATCCATGAGGCTGGTTGGCACACACAGTCCTGGCTTGGGTAAGGCAGAATTGGGGCAAGGAGGCTATCCCAGTCAGGCAGCAGAGGCAGGGTAGTGAGGTGCTCAGATCGAGGCCAATTCCCTGGGTTCTTAAAGGGCCATGTGCAAAAGAAGCGGAGCTGGTAGTGTTGGTTCGCCCCCACCCCATGGATTTTCTTAGAAAAAAAAGGCAAACTCCAGCTCGTTTTTAGTAAAAGAGAGCTGTGGCGAATATGAGTGAGGAAGTGGGTAAGTGGTGGTTGGATGTGAGGGGGGGCAGAGTGAGGTGTGTAAGGATGAGCTGGATGTGTATGAGAGTATGTGTGTTGTGTGGTAGCAGTGGGTGAGACACAGAGAGTGAAAGTTACCTGCGTGTGAGGGGGGGGGAAATAAGTGATTTCAGCTCAGCAACTTAATGAGGTGCAGGAAGCTGATGGTCTTCAAAGCAAAAGGATTTTATTCGGAGATGGTGGTCACAGCTCGGGCAGGAGAAATCGCGCCTTGCAACCAAGTGCAAGAACTTTTATTCCCAAACTTCAAAGGGGCAAAGGGGGAGGTAGAAAGGGGAGGTGAGGGGGCAAGTCCCTCACCAAACACCAATAAGAAAACAACAATACAAAAGCAAGATACAATTACAACTTTGAATGGGATCATGAAATCCCGCTGTCAAACGTAGTCCCGCGAGATCTCACAATGGTGCTGAAAGGAAAGCCGATAAGGTCCATTCGGAAATCCAAGTGGACTCGCTACCGCACCCAGCTACCTTCTTTATCAGATGGCTGTTTCCTTCAGTAATACCCTGAGGCTCCCGCTCTTCATCTTTACAACAAAGAAAAGTTCAAACTGTCCAATGGTGGTCCCTGCACGTCTTCCAATGGCTGGGGACCTCTGGATGCTGCCAACAGATTTGATTTGCAAGTCCAAAGGGGTCTTTGTCTTTGCTAAGGAGTCGGCTGGGTGTTGGTCTAAGCAGCATTCCAGAGTTAACTTCCTTGTCCCTTAATATCAGCCTCTACAAGCTACTGCTTTTGCTGACTAACACAAATCTTAAAAATAACATTTTAAACTTAAACATTAGGGAACATAGTACAATACAGACACATAAGAATCTCCTACATTAACAGTAACCAAACCTTAAGCTAACTGGGGAATCTAGTCAAACTAAAATCCTAAAAACCGGGCAAATCATAAATTCAACTCCAAAGGGGCTTTTATTACATCCTATATGGGCATAAACAAGAGGGAAACCATATAACATTGGCACAGCCTGAGCCCTTCGGGGGAGGGTGGTATATAAGTTCGTTCAATCAATCAATCAATCAATCAATCAATCAATCAATCAATCAATCAATCAATCAATATATGCTCTTTGTGCTCCTTGTGGAGGCTTCTGAACTACACCAGTCTCTGCATCTTGATATGGAACTAGTGTAGTCAGGCAACCTGACTCAGGAAAATATTTTGGCTATTTTCCTGCGCGATAACAACGTCTCACATGGCAAAGTGTGCATGTGTTTCACTTCCACTCATATTACCTAACAGTATTACCTATTTACTGTTTTAACTGCTCATCTCTGGCCATCTGCGTGAACATTCTAAGGGCAGACCAACCACTCAGGCCACAGACAATGCTGCATGAACATTCTAAGGGTAACAGTTA
>NW_025951056.1:0-17248 GCF_021028975.2 Sphaerodactylus townsendi
TGGCTGCCACCTCTGAAATTAGGCAGCACTGTGGTCCCCCCCCCCCCCAAAAATGGCAGGGAAAAAGTGTTTGTGAAACTTGCTGAATTAGCAAGTTTTTTCACAAACACCGTCTTGCACCCAGTGCCGTGCGAACACCAGATGGGAGGCGCTGCTTTTTGGTGCATCCTGTTTTTTTATAAACTTGCTTTCTCTCCCTGTGCAGGGAGGCATGCCCCAATTGCCCTACGACCCCCGGGGGCGTTGCCGTGGCCACAGGAACATGTCCCCTCATCCCTGCAGAGCTACATAGGGAAGGGAAATTTTAAAATGAAATGGAGGCGCCTCCGCAAGCCACGACTGTTCTGGGGCCACTTGCATGGAAGCATTCGAATGGCCCTGGGCCTCCACCGTCATCGTGTATGCCGGTGTGCAGACGCTTCCCTGCCCCCGGCGGAACGGGCCTCAGTGATGATTCTCCCCAGAGCTCTGGCGTGCGTGTGAAAAGCGTTGTCAAGCAGCAGCTGACTTACCGTGACCCCAGTGGTGGGATCCAAAAATTTTAGTAACAGGTTCCCTCGCCAGCCTCCCCTCAGCTAAGGGGGCAGAGGCGTACCTAGGCAAACCTGAGCCCTGGGCAAAACCTGAGTTGGATGCCCCCCCATGGGCAGCCACCCCATCATGACCCCCCAAAAATTTTTTGCACCAGGTCATTTCTAAATCATCATCCCATTATAGAAAATGCCCCAACTCACAAATCTGAACACAGCAATGGTGAAACACGCAGGTTCTTTGATAGAGACTGGTGAGATAAAAGGTATGAAAGGCTGAGAATTAATGAATTGCAGTACCTGGAAGGGATTAACCCAGTTCCAGGAGTTACATTATTAGTCACAATTGCTATATGGAACCTTCACGTTCAAAGGCAGGATGCCTCTCGGGGAGGCGAGGGCGTGGAGATGGAAAAGCAGACCCAATTAGTAACCCCCTCTCAGCACACACAAATAATTAGTAACCCACTCTCGGGAACTGGTGAGAACCTGCTGGATCCCACCTCTGCGTGACCCCTCATAGACTAGAGGTGGTTTATCATTGCCTGCCTCTGGGCAGCGACAGTGGGTTTCCTTGGTGGTCTCCCATCCAAATACTAACCACAACCAACCCTGCTTAACTTCTGAGATCTGACAAGATCAGGCTACCCCAGGTCAGTCAGGTCAGGGCTCAACTCTTGGAGGCGAAGGTAATTCCCTATGCAAGCACCAGGTCACATTACAACACTGATTAAGCAGACCTCCAGGGCCATTGGCTTCCTCAATCATCCGCACTTCACTCTCAGCAAGTTTAGTACTCATTTTATGGACCTTGGAAGGTTGGAAGGCCGAGTCCACTTTGAGGCGGCAGCTGCCTCAACCTGACATCCATAAGGACCAAACTTTGACTGCACTACTTTATTTTTTATTTTTTATTTTTTATTTTTTATTTATTCATTCATTCATTCATTCATTCATTCATTCATTCATTTATTCATTTATTCTTTCAACTTTTATACCGCCCTATCCCCAAAGGGCTCTGGGCGGTGTACGGTAGGTAATCACAAAATAACGATAAAACAGCTAAAACCATTAAAAGCAGCGATAAAAATAAAGGCTAAGCATGATAACTAAGTATTATAAATAAGGTGGCGTCCGGCAACCCCCTTTTTAAATCCTCTCCCAAGAGGGAGGAACAACAAATCCAAAGGTGGCAGAAGGGCCAGGGGGCTGGGGGCACCATCAATGGCTGGTTCCTCCAAAGGCCCGGCGGAACAACTCCGTCTTACAGGCCCTGTGGAATTCCGTGAGGTCCCGCAGGGCCCGGACAGCTGGAGGGAGAGCGTTCCACCAGGCTGGGGCCAGAGCTGTAAAGGCCCTGGCCCGTGTGGAGGCCAGCCGTATCGTCGGACATATGGGGTGATGCGGTCTCGAAGATACGAGGGCCCCAGGCCGCGTAAAACCTTAAAGGTCAACACCAACACCTTGAAGATGATTCGGAACTCTACTGGGAGCCAGTGTGCACCATGGGGCACACTGATTCGGAACTCTAATTTAGGTGACCAGTATGCACCATGGGGCGATGGACCACCTGCACACAGGTTTCCTCTGCTTTTTCTGGGCCTCAGCCTCCTGCTAAAAAGAAAAGAGCAAACTCTACCCCACCCCCTGAAAACTGCTGCAGGGACAGTGGTTTTACATATATTTTATTATGATTGATTTATGATTATGATTATGATTATGATTATGATTATGATTATGATTATGATTACGATTACGATTACGATTACGATTACGATTACGATTATTATTATTATTATTATTATTATTATTATTATTATTATTATTATTAATTGAATTTGGTATACCGCCCTATCCCTGAAGGGCTCAGGGCGGTGAACAGCATAAAATCATATATAAAACATAAGATAAAATAATTAAATTCTACAACAGTCGCCCCACGAGTCCATATACAACCCTCCCCAGAAAAAGAGTGGGTCCCAATGGTATAAGGCTCTGTAGCAGAGAGGGACCCATAAGCAGAGGGGGGTGGTGGTGGAGGCACATACCCAAATTCTTGCACCACAAAGCTGAAATCTCGCTTTCTCCTCCCCCGTAGCTCAGCTATGGACTCCTGGATCCGGCCCGGCGCTCTAAAGTGTTGTTTCCTGCTTTGTACGGGATGGTCCCCAGCGAAAGCTCCCTCCTCTCTGGGATAGCCCTGCTGATCCAGCATTTCAACTGGCGCTGGGTGGGGCTGACGGCTTCAGACGATGACCGAGGGAGGGGGGCCATAGAGACTCTTGCCAAAGAAATTAGCAAGGGAGGCGGCTGCATTGCATTTACCTGGATGTTTGATAAATTTGACGCTTACACTGAATTTGGAACATTCCTTCTGGAGATATTCCAGAAGTCTTCGGCCAATGTGACAGTTATCTATGGGACACCACCAGACGTACTCCTACCATTCATCATGGAAATCACTTGGGACGGTTACTGGCTAAGAGGGCAGGTGTGGATCCTCACAGCCCGGGAAAAATTCCTCTCAAGTTTAAAAAACTCACCTGTCATGACCTTCCATGGGTCTTTGTTCTTGGCCAGCCATAAGCAGGAGATTCCAGGATTCAAGGATTTCCTCGAAGGACTTAAACCTTGGCATTACCCAGGTGACTTCTTTAAAATTTTTACTTTTAGGATAAGTGTGAAGATGAATCTAAGTAACAAATACTTTAAAAACCATCTTTTTGAATAGCTGGGGCCTCAGGTCATTCAGAGGTGTCAAGTTTGGTAGGTTCAGGATCCAGAAAGTGGAAATGTGGTAGCTTCATCGGGCAATAAATCCTCATGACTAAAAAATAAATAAATCTGAAACTGGACATCTAATAAAATGGGCTTTCACAAGCTGCTGCCACAAGCCTTGAATACCCTACAAGCCAATGTTGGTAGCAGAGGGGAAATGGTGCCTGGGGCAACACCTGCTCAGGGTGCCCCTCCCCCTGCTGCCCACTTACCTTACCCAGCAGTGGAACCAGACCTGGCAGGGCCGGGTCAAGGGACCCCCCGGTGGTGGCTCTGCAAGACTGGTCCTTCAGCCGGTGGAGGCTCCACAGGACACCCTTCTGCCTGGCTGAGTCCCAAACGCTGCATAAGAACATAAGAACATAAGAACATAAGAAAAAGACAGCTGGGTCAGACCAGAGTCCATCTAGTCCAGCTCTCTGCTACTCGCAGTGGCCCACCAGGTGCCTTTGGGAGCTCACGTGCAGGAGGTGAAAGCAATGGCCTTCTGCTGCTGCTGCTCCTGAGCACCTGGTCTGCTAAGGCATTTGCAATCTGAGATCAAGGAGGATCAAGATTGGTAGCCATACATCGACTCCATAAATCTGTCCAAGCCCCTTTTAAAGCTATCCAGGTTAGTGGCCATCACCACCTCCTGTGGCAGCATATTCCAAACACCAATCACACGCTGTGTGAAGAAGTGTTTCCTTTTATTAGTCCTAATTCTTCCCCACAGCATTTTCAATGTATGCCCCCTGGTTCTAGTATTGTGAGAAAGAGAGAAAAATTTCTCTCTGTCAACATTTTCTACCCCATGCATAATTTTATAGACTTCAATCATATCCCCCTCAGATGTCTCCTCTCCAAACTAAAGAGTCCCAAACACTGCAGCCTCTCCTCATAAGGAAGGTGCTCCAGTCCTTCAATCATCCTCATTGCCCTTCTCTGCCCTTTTTCTATCTCTTCGATATCCTTTTTGAGATGTGGCGACCAGAACTGAACACAGTACTCCAAGTGCGGTCGCACCACTGCTTTATATAAGGGCATGACAATCCTTGCAGTTTTATTATCAACTCCTTTCCTAATTATCCCCAGCATAGAGTTTGCCTTTTTCATGGCTGCCGTGCACTGAGTTGACATTCCCATGGAACTATCAACGAAGATTCCCAAATCCCTTTCCTGGTCTGTGACTGATACCCTGTTTCCCTGAATACAAAACATCCCCTGAAAATAAGACATAGTAGAGGTTTTGCTGAAGTGCAAAATATAAGGCATCCCCCGAAAGTAAGACGTAGCAAAGTTTTTGTTTAGAAGCATGCCCGACGGGCAGAACACAGAAAAATAAGATATCCCCTGAAAATAAGACATAGCATATCTTTGGGAGCAAAAATTAATATAAGACACTGTCTTATTTTCGGGGAAACACGGTAGCACTAACCCCTGTAGCGTGTATGCGAAGTTTGGATTTTTTTGCCCAGTAGACCACTGAAACTGACATGGTCTATTGCAGGGGTCCCCAAACTTTTTAAACAGGGGGCCAGTTCACGCATGGCCAAAGCCCAGCAGGGGGCCGGACCAAGTGCCGCCCGCGGGGGGGGCGCCATCCATCCGCCCTCGACCCGCTCCTGGCCAAGCCCCCCACCCCCACGGTCCCCTTCCAATCCGGCCCTGAAGCTCCGCCACCTTTCTCTCTCCCCCATTTGCCGCATTGGTACAGTCCCCTCCGGCCGCTTGGAATGAGCAGCGAGTCGCCCGCGCTTGAGGCTGTTTGTAAACCTGGGGGTCGGGGTGCCAAGCTCCAGGGGCCACCTGGAGCTTAATGCTGTTTTTGTAAACCTGGGGAAAAGGAGATAGAGAAGGGGGAGATCCGCTTCTGCCCAGCGGGCCGGATAAATGTCTTCCGGGGGCCTGATTTGGCCCCCGGGCCGTAGTTTGGGGACCCCTGGTCTATTGAATTATTGCTCAGCCAAAGTCTGTACCCCCCCTCCCCCCACCAAAAAAGAAGGGGGCAGGCAACCTCCCTAGAGGCACATTCCATTGAAAGGAAAGGAAGCAGCGGGCAGGCAAAATGACAGATTGGACCAGTATAGGTGGGGACACTTCACAGAAGGAGACTTCCCTTTCAAATGGGAAACCACGGGAAATCCCACTACAAAGCACACAGCCGTGCTGGGAGCAGTAAGTGCATAGAAGGCTGAACTACTGGGCGGGGTGGGTGGGGGGCGTCTGCAGGGCCCAATTGCAGGCTGGGAAGCCTTAGCTCAGAGCTTCTGCCAGGCACTGGTTATTTTTTACCCTCTGGTTATGTTCTCAAATATATATATTTTTTACCCTCTGGTTATGTTCTCAAATACATGCAACCCCCTCCCCAGATGACAGGTACATAAAGAAGTTCTGGAGTTATATTCTTAACTGCACTTGGATGGATAAGTCCTGGCCGCCGCAGTGTGCAGATGAAGAGAATCTTCTCAGCAGAGACTTTCTGAAGCACTTGCTCATCTCTCCAAGTTGGGGTTACAGCATGTACAACGCAGTATACGCCGTGGCTCATGCTCTACATGCCGCAGCCTCACATCAGCCCCTGGCCAACGTAAGGGGCTCCCAGTCATGGCAGGTATTGGTAATGAGTCTTTGTCTTTCTATTATACACACTAAACATAGCCAGGGCCTTGTTATCTCTCTCGTGGCTTGCTTTTCTGTGCACGTATGTAAAGTGTCATCAAGTTGCAGCCAACTGATGGCAATCCCAGCAAGGGGCTTACCTTCCAACATATAACGGCCATGCCAAGGGGCTTACAGGGCAAATGAGAGGGAAAGGTGGTTTGCCGTTGTCTTCCTCTGCAGAGTCTTCCTTGGTTTTCTTCCTTCCAGCTACTGACCCTACTTCGTTTCCAGGATATAACAACACCAATAAGGGGCTTTCAAGGCAAGTGGGAAGCAGAGGTGGTTTGCCATTGCCTTCCTCTGCAGAGCCTCCCTTGGTGACCTCCCTTCCAACTTCTGACCCTACTTACCTTCCAACATATGATGGCCATACCAAGGGGCTTACAGGGCAAATGAGAGGCAGAGGTGGTTTGCCATTGCCTTCCTCTGCAGAGCCTCCCTTGGTGACCTCCCTTCCAACGACTGACCCTACTTCGTTTCCAGGATATAACAACACCAATAAGGGGCTTTTAAGGCAAGTAAGAAGCAGAGATGGTTTGCCATTTCCTTTCTCTGCAGCTCCTTCTTTGGTAGTCTCCCTTTCAGGGACCAAGCTTAGTTTTCAAGATCTAATCTGATTATCTCAAACCATGCCGTCTTCTCTCCCTCATGCATTTGTATTGGTATACAGTGAACACTCACAAACCTGATGACAAGATGCAGCATTTCCAGGTTTAAAAGTTTTTGGATGGTGGATAAGCACTTCTGTAATATCGGCATTCTTTGCAAATTTTTAAGCAGAATGTCAATAAAGGTACAACTGCAGCAAAGCAGCAATTCCACATCCCAACACCAGAAAGAGAACCGGCATCCCATATTGCTTTAAAGGTAAAGGTAGTCTTCTGCGAGCCAGTGTCTTATGGTGGTTAAGAACAGTGGATTCTGATTGGATGAACCAAGTGTGTTTCCTCACTCCTCTACATGAAGCCTTCTGGGTGACCTTGGCCCAGTCACAGTTTTCTCAGAAGTCTCTCGTCCACACCAACCTGACAAGGTGTTCACCTGGAGAAAATGGGCCACACCTGGAAGTTGGGAACTTTTGTTATAAGCCACTTTAAGTCTCCATGGGGTAGGGGGAGAAGTGGAGCATAGATACCCAAATAATTAATAAATAAATGTGTATTCCATCTCCTCCCTTTCTTGACAAGCATGAACTTCACAAACCCAGCCGGTGATGACTTGTTCTTCGATAAAAACGGGGACTTGGCCGCAGGATATGACATTCTGAACGTGATTTATTCGTCTAATGAAACCCTGCCTTTTGTCCCTGTTGGATCTTTTCGCCCTCAAGCTGTGTTGGAACACGAGCTCATCATTAACAAGAGCGCCATCCAGTGGTACAGCAGCTTCGAACAGGTGAGGAGCCAATTGTTTCCCCAACCTCAGAGCAATCTAATGGTTCTGTTTGGCATGGTGTAGTGGTTAAGAGTGGTGGACACTAATCTGGAGAACCAAGTTTGTTTCCATGCTCCTGCACATGAAGCCTGTGGGGTGATCTGTGGCCAGAACTCTCAGAATTCTCTCAGCCTCACCTGCCTCACAGGGTGTCTGTTGTGAGTGGAGGAAGAAAAGGGATTTGTAAGTTGCTTTGAGACTCCTTAAAGGTAGAGAAAAGCAAGGTATAAAAACTTAAGTTTTCTTCTACAGGGGGTGGTGGAATGTGCCGTCAAGTTGCAGCTGACTTATGGCAACTCCTCAAGGGTTTTCAAGGGAAGAAATGACCAGAGGTGGTTTGCCATTGCTTAGCAACCAGGGACTTCCTTGGTGGTCTTCCCATCAAGTCCTCACCAGAGCCCACCTGCATTTCTTCCTGATCTTTTACTTCTAGCTGAGGTTGCCAGTACTGGGTTGGGAAATACCTGGAGATTTTGGGAGTGATGAAAGGCCATCAACCAGCTAAAGAACTGGCAGCTGCGATATTAAACAACAATAACAATAACAACAACCATAAAAATGTGTGATGTCTGATTGGTTCTGAACATCTTCTCATTCTTCCTCAGCTTCCCAATTCAGTGTGCAGCAAAAACTGCCTACCTGGATATCGTAAGAAAATCCGCGACGGGGAGCCAGCCTGCTGCTTTGACTGTGTGCCCTGCACGGCTGGAATGGTTTCCAACCAAAGTAGTAAGTCCATACACAGAGTGTATTTCATTCAATCGTAGACTTGGAAGGGGCTATCTAGTCCAGGGGTCGGCAACCTGCAGCTCCGGAGCCGCATGAGGCTCTTTCGTCCTTGTTGTAAGGAATTCCATAGAAGCAGAAATAAAAGGCTTTTGGGAGTAAAAGTCCATTTATTAAGACATCTTAGAAAGCTCAAGTACACGCAGTGGCAGGAATGGCACTTCCCGCCAGAAGCACAGGTTATAACACCATTCACCCCATCCCCCCTTCCTGCTTCCCATGGGAACGGAGTCTTCATCTCCCGCGCAAAGATAAAGTCTCCGCCGATGCATCTGGCCCATCGCCCGGGCTGTGGAATGCACTCAAGGTTACTTCACCATCAACACCATTGAATCCTTTACACTTGTACTGCAGCTCCGCATGGCTTGGGTCCTCTCAGCCTCCTTCGGAGAGTCACCCTAAGGGTTAATGGAAAAGAGTCCCCATTCCTAGAGAGGCACTGCCTGAGACGGCTATCCCAAGCCACTTCCGGCTTCCCTGTCCCAGCTGCCTGGTTGGCTGATGACGGTGATGATGGCACGGGGTGGGGGTGGAGCACCACTGGTGGATCCTTTTGAACAGGTGAGCGGCGAAGGGCGGAAAACGGGAGGGAGTTGTAGGAGCACAGCTTTTCAGCGCAATCCTAACCATAGTCCGCCCCCCCCCCTTGAATCTTGAAAGCAGGGTCGACCCTGCTTTAGGTCCGCCCCCCCCCCCCCTTGAAACCTTGAAAGCAGGGTCGACCCTGCTTTAGGTGCCCTTATTTCCCCCTCCCCCAGGTCCTTCTTGGGGGGCGGGACCACATGGGGGACCCCAGCAGCGCCACCTTGGGTTGCAGACCCCCCAGCAGCCCCGCTGAGCTCCAGGGGCTTCCCTGGCAGATGGCAGCCTGGCTGAGTCCAGGTGAGAAATACGATGTCAGGTTTTAAAGGAGTTATTACCTGCAGCCCTGCAAGGTTGCACTTGTCGGGGCTGTTTGATGGGGAGGCGGGGGTGGGTGGGAATTGTTTGCTTCTGCATTGCCAAGGAGGGCAGGAGCGCATGGGGAAAGCCTTGCACGTGGATCTTGGAAGGTTTACTTCAGAGTAAGCCAGTGGAGGGTAAGCTTGTAGATCGTGGAAGGGAGGAAGGCTGGGATCATCCTCAGCCATGGTTGTCGTGGGTTGCCAACTCCCGGTGGGCAAATCCCAGGATATTTGGGGGTAAATTCTCAGAAGCTGTGGCTTTTGGGACCAGGGCGGGGGCCATGCTCAGTGAGGAATATGGCTGTCGAGTCCACCCTCCATGGCAGACATTTTCTCGGGGGGGGGGGGAGTTCAGCCCCTCCCCCCAGAAGTTGACAATCCCATTAAAGGCACCAATTTTGATTCACCATCCAAGTGGAATTTGAGAGGGTTCTTTTTGGGGGGGGGGCATAATCAGTGTCTTTCAACACAAGAAAAGAGAAATGTGTGAAACGGGGATTCTATTGCTGGTCATTTGAATCATGTACAAAACAACAGGATTTTTACCCCCCCTTTTTGCTTTGATGGGTAAAAATGGGCCCCAAAGAAGGGAACTTTTCCCTGCATGAGAATCCACCACAGCAGATAAAATATAATTTAAAAAAAATATTTTTAAAAATAAAAAATTATAAAATATAATTTTTTCTGTAGCACTTCATGGATTTCATAAGCAACACATTATAATTGTTTATACAAAGCGTAAAGGAAAAAAAACATTATATACAGTGTTGTCTTCATTTGAAATGTCAAAAAGTATTTGCGGCTCCAAGTGTTTTCTTTTCCGTGGAAAACAGGTCCAAATGGCTCTTTGGGTGTTAAAGGTTGCCGACTCCTGATTCTACTCCAATACCCTGCTCAATGCAGGATCAGCCTAGAGACCCCCGGACAAGTGTTTGTTCAGCCGCTGTTTAAAGACTGCCAGTTTGTTTATTTGCTTCTTTTAATTGGTGTCTTAAAATGACCTGTCCAGTTGCTTTTGTGGATCAAATGAAGGTCTTTGAGCTCCTGGACCACTGAGGGACCCCCACCTTCCCACCTTACCCAGATACTTGCTCCTAAGGTCAAAGGCACTGCCAGTGGCTTAGAAGTGGTGGTGGAAAGTCCTGCCAAGTCACAGCTGACATGGTGACCCCATCAGGGACATAGCCAGGTTCTAAAGGCTGTTTCCGCATGGCCACGCTGGGGGTCGGGTCGGCGTACATGATGCCGACCCAACCCCCCCGGGACTGTTCGCACAAACAGTCCTGGAAACTACCGGGAAGACGGCGCCGCACTGTGCTGTCGCCCGATCGACTTACCTTCCCTGCGATCGTCTGGCGCGCCGCCGAGGCCAGGAGACATGCCCCCTGCCCTGCGCGACCGCTCCAGAGTCGCAGGGCGGGGGGGCATGTCCTCAGGCCTCGGCGACGCGCCGGACGGTCACAGGGAAGGTAAGTCGATTGGGAAAGGGGGGAAGGATAGCGCCTTCTAGCCGCTGCCGTTCGCATGGCAGCGGTCGGAAGCCGCCGTTTCCCAAAAACCTCGCTCGGGGAGCGAGGTTGGGAAACAGCGGTTTTGCGCCGCTGGGGAGGAGTGAGGGCGGTGCGGCTGCGAAGCGGCTGCGGCCCCCTTGCGAACAGCTCCCTGGGGACGGCGTTTTTGCCGTCCCCAGGGCACTGTATTTGGCCCGTGTGGAAAGGGCCAAAGTTAGGGGGAGCGAGTGCATACAGAAAGGCGCCTTGACATATACTCAACTATTTTAATCTCTACTGTTGACTTCTGTGGGTGCTGAGCTCAAGTCTGGTGGCACCCGTCTCGCCCTATAAGGCCAGCCAGACTGTCCTCCTGCTCCTGCAGGCTGGCATGAGCTACCCAGGGGCACTGGTGGGGGGCCTACGCTGGCTATCCGGCACAGTTCCTGCTGCATGGCATGGCTCTGGACCCAATGGCGTATCAAAGGGGAGTGGGGGGTGGGGGTCTCAAGCCACAGGCACCACTTCAGGGGGGAGCATTTTGCAGCCCTGCCCCCCCCCCAACTGTGCCCCAGTCAGAAAAGAGATAAATTGGTTAGAAAACGTTCAGTTATATAATTTTTGCATTTCCTGGGTCCGGTATCTTCAGCACCAGGTCTTCCTGATTCCTTGACCAATTACTTCTCTGCAAGAACAAAATAATCCACAATGCATGTGAGTGGGGTTTCTTTCTTTCTTTTGGAGGGGCAGTTCTTCCCAGTAGGTGCAACCTTGGCCACTGTAGCTTTAATTTATGGACACCCCCTCCCCATACAAATCTTCCTAAAATATTGTGAGGAAAAACATTCCCTTTCTCCCCAGGGGAGTTACTGATAGAATTCATTTATTTGTTTTGTTTATAGCATGCCTTTCTCTCCACAACAAACCCAAAGCAGATGATAGTCATTCTCTTCTTTTTTCATTTTAAGCTCACAACGACCCTGCGAGGTCAGCTGGGCTGAGAGCGTAAGCCTAGCCTCAGGTCACCCAACAAGCTTCCGTGGCAGCGGGGAGCTTCCAATTCTGATGGCTATACTATACTGGGCATCTCATCACACAAAATGGGCAAACCAGATACTAACACCATAATTCCTCTTTTCAGATGTGAAAAGTTGTTTGCAGTGTCTGGAAGACCAGTATGCAAATGAGAACAGGGACCGATGCCTCCCAAAAACCATCACATTCCTGGCCTATGGCGACCCACTGGGGCTAACCTTGGCATCTCTGGCAATCTCCTTCTCCCTCCTCACCGCTTGCGTTCTGGTGACATTTGTCCAGTACCGCAACAGCCCCATCGTCAAAGCCAACAACCGCCATCTCAGCTACGTTCTCCTCATCTCACTCCTTGTCTGTTTTCTCTCCTCCTTGATGTTCATTGGCTATCCTCGGAAAGGAACCTGCCTGCTACGGCAGACTGTCTTTCGGGTTGCTTTTGCTGTGTCCATCTCTTCCGTCTTGGCCAAAACCATAACGGTGGTTTTGGCCTTCAAGGGTCCTGACATGGGCCACAGACTGAGGACCTGGTTACAAAATGGGACATCCTATTTTATTGTCCTTCTCGGGGCCCTCGTTCAGATCCTTCTTTGCTCTGTCTGGCTGGGAACATCTCCTCCTTTCCCTCAGAATAACACTCAAGCAGTAGTCAGGCAGATCGTGGTCCAGTGTGATGAAGGATCCATAGGTATCTTCTTCGGGACACTGGGCTACCTGGGTTTTTTGGCTGCCATCAGCTTCACAGTTGCCTTCTTGGCCAGGAGGTTGCCGGACTCTTTCAACGAAGCCAAACACATCTCTTTCAGTATGGTCGTTTTTTGTTGCGTCTGGATCTCCTTCATCCCTGCGTACCTCAGCTCTCAAGGGAAGACTGCCGTTGCCATAGAGATCTTCTCCATTTTGGCTTCCAGTGCTGGGATTCTGGCCTGTATCTTTACTCCAAAAGTCTTCATTATTTTGATGAGGCCGGACAGGAACAGCAAGGAATTTCTGAGGAGGAAATGAAATCCCTTCTATCTCATCCGAGGGCCCTTTCTATTTTAGGTTGAACAGTCAGACTCCATAAAATATCTGTGTGGTAAATACCTGGTGAAACAGTCTCTATATTGTGGAGCTGTAACCTTATATAGCCCCCACCCAGTTTAGGTTGAAACAAGCAGTTGAAGAAAAATATCCAAGACTCAAGTTTAAAAGAAAATAAGTTCTTCAGTGTGCAGAGAAAATTGGTCTGGCACTGAGCGCACTCTCTCTGTTTCAAGAGATCCACACAAATAAAACACGCTTTTACATACATCTTTTGTAAATACAGATTTTCAAAAAATAGAAAATTAGAAAGGGCATACATTACAGTCCATCCATTCCCAATCCTTCCTCCGAGTTACATTGGCTCGTTACCATTCTTTATTTGTGGGCGTTTCCCCACTTGCCATGCCTCCCTGTATGCCGCACGCTGCTCTCAGTGCACATCATTTCTGGCCCACGCCCGGGCTTCCCCACGTCCCCGCGCTCTGCGCAGGGTCACCAAAAGGCCCCGTTTGGAAGAGCGCCAGGAATGACGTGCGCTGAGGGGGCGCGACAGCGGCAGCGTCGGGGCGGCTGCTTTGTCGCCGCCCCTGTAGTGGGGAGTGCTGGGGGACCCCGCGCTACTTGCCTACAGTAGCGCGGGGCAGAAGGTAAGTGGGAAAACGCCCTGTGATCACATTTCTCCAAGATCCAGCCCTCATTTCATTATAATCTTTAGGTTAGAATCAAATGAATGTGTCTAACCTTCTCTGCATAAAAGCTGGATGCTACCACTCCCATAGGCAAGGATGCAGTAAGGTGAGCTCAGGGCATCTGGCTTATGTCAAGGTGGACAGTTCCTTGAATTCCTGAGGGAGGGGTGTACCAAGAAAGGGGCATCTCCAGTGTAAAAAAAAAGATTTCACACACATACAGCTTATTCACACAAAAAGTTAAAAATGATTATAACAATTATGAGTAGGCAGTGTTGATTATACATGGAACTGTATCTACTGTGCACACTTTGTGTAGCTTTAAATGACTGTTCTAGTATTAATTAAAACATAGAAGCATGAACACAGTGATCTTATAAACTGCAATTCTCCTTTAACCTCTTAACCTTTACCTTTTTTTTCTGTGCTCATTTTCCATAGGCCTTTTATCTCACTAGCTGGGTCTCTAAAACCTGTAAGATACACGCTAGTTGATTCATAATACATCTGATCTAAAGCTTGGACAGATTTAGGGAGGAGAAGTCCATTTATGGCTACCAATCTTGATCCTCTTTGATCTGAGATTGCAAATGCCTTAACAGTCCAGGTGCTCGGGAGCAACAGCCGCAGAAGGCCATTGCTTTCACATCCTGCATGTGAGCTCCCAAAGGCACCTGGTGGGCCACTGCGAGTAGCAGAGAGCTGGACTAGATGGACTCTGGTCTGATCCAGCTGGCTTGTTCTTATGTTCTTAAAGCTATAGTTTTTAGAAGATACAAAATCCATTTCTTAACTCCTTCTCTCTCCTTGCTTCTAAGAAACAGCCGCCACCTCTAGCCTGGGACCAAGCTGTATCTGCATGCCTTTGTGAGCTGTTTTCCTGCTTGCAGCTTCTTGGCATAGAGAGAGAGAACCATCTTGTTTCTGATTATATTGGTTGTATAGGCCCCTTATATAGTTTAATATCAAATACAGTTTTCAGCAGTGGCGTAGCTACAATGGGAACATCCAGGTACATTTGTCCTGGGCGCCACCATTGTCGGTCACATGGGGCACAAAATGGCCCCCATATAGCCATGCCCCCTATCAGGCTGGGCACTCAGATGCCCAGGCTACACACAGGCTCACTGGCTCTGTGCATTAAAAAAGGTCATTTTTTTAGCAGGGAGGGTCCTGCCTTTGGGCTATCTTTCAAGTTATGGTGAGAATTTTTCAAATTATGGTTTTTAACTGTAATGTAGGTTTAACAAGATGTTGCCACCCTGAGCCCTTCTGGGACAGGCAGGATATAACACTAACACTAAAAATGAATTAAACAATTTTTTTAACAACATGCCCATGAGACTTTGCCAGGCCAAATATGTTTCAGGCCAAATATGCCTGGCAGGGAGCAGCAGTGGCGTAGGAGGTTAAGAGCTCGGGTATCTAATCTGGAGGAACCGGGTTTGATTCCCAGCTCTGCCGCCTGAGCTGTGGAGGCTTATCTGGGGAATTCAGATTAGCCTGTGCACTCCCACACACGCCAGCTGGGTGACCTTGGGCTAGTCACAGCTTCTCGGAGCTCTCTCAGCCCCACCTACCTCACAGGGTGTTTGTTGTGAGGGGGGAAGGGCAAGGAGATTGTAAGCCCCTTTGAGTCTCCTGCAGGAGAGAAAGGGGAGATATAAATCCAAACTCTTCTTCTTACTCTTCTTCAGGGGGCATGGCCTCACAGGGGTCATGGCCTCACAGGGGCACAGTAGCCAGGCTTGGGCGCCATTTTGCCCCAGGCTCTGTTTCCCCTCCCTACACCTCTGGTTTTCATGTCCCTAACCATGTCCCTACAACTTGATGTAGCCACCTGGAATCATATCAGCTTATGCAAGAGATCCAAATCCCATATATGATGTGGCCAGATTTATCTTTTATAAGGAGTTACACTGATGGAGTTCTTTTCGAAAATGCACCTTTCCACGCGAGGCGTTCTGTCATTGCTATCAAGGTGAAAGACGGAGGATGACCCAACTTTGAAGTGCTTCCTTTAAAAGGGTTCCCGTCTTACAAGTGATTTTCTTCTTCATCTACTGAAGGTTGTGTACCAAGCATATATATTGGCCATTGTTGTGAATGTCGGCTTGCTCTGGAAACAAATACATAACGACTCATTATTGACTCTTAAAGGGACACGGTTAAAGATGTACCATTACAGACGGACTTGCAGTGACTACAGGAAATTTACACGACTGCTTTTCCCTTTTACAGACTGATCTACGTTGACTTCTATATTTGTATGTTTGTTTTGTTTGGACATCTTGTATATTATAAGAACATAAGAACAAGCCAGCTGGATCAGACCAGAGTCCATCTAGTCCAGCTCTCTGCTACTCACAGTGGCCCACCAGGTGCCCTTGGGAGTTCACATGTAGGATGTGAAAGCAATGGCCTTCTGCGGCTGATGCTCCCGAGCACCTGGACTGTTAAGGCATTTGCAATCTCAGATCAAAGAGGATCAAGATTGGCAGCCATAAATAATAATACCGGCGCTGCTGGTATTATTGGATCTTACCGCAGCGTTTGATGTGGTCGACCATGACCTTTTGACCCACTGCCTGGCCGCTTCCGGAGTGCGGGGCACTGTCCTTCAATGGATTGCCTCGTTCCTCCGGGACCGGGGTCAGCAAGTGTGGTGTGGGGACCGGGCCTCCCGGCGGTGCCCACTTCATTGTGGGGTGCCTCAGGGAGCGCTGCTGTCCCCGCTGTTGTTTAATATCTACATGCGACCCCTTGCTCAGCTGGTACGGAGCTTTGGGCTGGTGTGCCACCAATATGCTGATGACACCCAGCTCATTCTGTCGATGGAGGGGGAAGCGGTCACCGCCCCTGCAGCTCTACAGCATTGTTTGGAGGCGGTAGCTGGTTGGTTGAAGCAGAGCAGGTTAAAGCTGAATCCAACGAAGACGGAGATTCTCTGGCTAGGCCGTGGGGGGGGGAGTGGGGGATTTCCAGCCGCCGGTGTGGGAGGGAGTCTCATTGGCACCGACCCCCTCCGTCCGCAGCCTGGGGGTCCACCTGGATTCGTCTCTTTCAATGGAGACCCAGGTGGCCCATGTAACCCGGGTTGCCTTCTTCCATCTTCGACAGGCCCGGCGGCTGGCCCCCTTCCTCTCCCAGACGGACTTGGCCACTGTAATCCATGCAACCGTCACCTCCAGGCTGGACTATTGCAACTCGCTCTACGCGGGCCTTCCCTTGCGGCTGATCCGGAAATTGAAACTGGTCCAGCATGCAGCGGCACGTCTGCTCACGGGAGGTGCCTTTAGAGATCACATCATGCCCGTGTTGCATCACTTGCACTGGCTCCCAGTTGAGTTCCGGATTGTCTTCAAGGTGTTGGTGTTAACCTTTAAGGCCCTACGCGGTCTGGGACCTTCGTACCTAAGAGACCGTCTGGCCCCATATGTCCCACGTCGGTCTCTGCGTTCGGCAGAGGCCAATCTGCTTGTGATCCCCGCCCCCTCTATGATGCGGCTGGCCTCCACTAGGGCCAGGGCATTTACGGCCCTGGCCCCTGCCTGGTGGAATGCTCTCCCACCAACTGTCCAGGCCCTGCGGGACCTTAATGAATTCCACAGGGCCTGTAAGACTGAGTTATTCCGCCGGGCTTTTGGAGAGTCCAGCCGCTGATAGGGGTGCCCGGAAACAGCTACAACCCGCTGTTCCCTTTGTAGGAGTTTTAATAGTGGGACGCCATCTTTATTTTAATTGATACAGAAATTGGATGCTGCTTTTAAATTGTTTTAATATTTATTGTCTTATCACTGTTGTAAACCGCCCTGAGCCCTTCGGGGGAGGGCGGTATAAAAGTAGAATAATAAATAAATAAATAAATAAATAAATAAATAAATAAATAAATAAAT